>NC_136262.1:130770723-130840723 GCF_964187855.1 Myxine glutinosa | reverse complement strand
GGGTGTACTTACTTTTTCCACATGCGAAATTTGCATTTATGTTTATTTAAATTATACAATGGACTCCATAATGTAAATGTTTCATGATATTTGTTATATTATATCACCTTTATCTATCAATATTGTTGAAATGAAGATAAAATAGCTGTATGTTGAAATATGTTGAAAAAGTCAAAACTTTACATGGGGTGTACTTACTTTTTCATGTGACTGTATATGTGTGTTGGTGTATATATGTATATGTGTATGTGTATGCATGTGTGTCAGTGTACATGTGTGTGTACGTGTGTGTGTGTGTGTGTGTGTGTGTGTGTGTGTGTGTGTATATATATATGTGTGTGTGTGTGTGTATATGTGTGTATGTGTATATGTGTGCATGTGTGTCAGTGTGCATGTGTGTCAGTGTGCATGTGTGTCAGTGTGCATGTGTGTCAGAGTACATGTGTGTCAGAATACATGTGTGTATGTGTGTGTGTGACCCACTCTCTCCCGTGTGCGTGATGTGGGAGGGAGAGGATTTGAGCTCTTAAAGTCACATTTTACATGCGATGTAATAACACATTTCAAACTGTATTTCCCATGTGCACGCACATGCATTTACATGTTATCAGAAGTAAATACATTGCCAGTAACCATTTTGTGAAACTATGTGCATGTGCAGCATCTAACTCAATATGTCGAAATGTCACACACGTCCATGCCCGTGGGATTCCCACGGGTGACCCCACCAGTAAATAATATTAGCTTTAATCTGTAATAAATAATATATATATATATATATATATATATATATATATATATATATATATATATATATATATATATATATATATATATATATATATATATATATATATACAGTCATCCCTCGTTTATCGCGGGAGTTACGTTCCAGAACCCCCCGTGATAGGTGAAAATCCGCGAAGTAGAAACCATATATTAATTTTATTATTTTTATATATTTTAAGCCTTTAAAAACCCTTCCCATACTCTTATAAACCTTTCCCACGCTCTTATGAACCCTTTCTACACTCTTAAACACACCTTTGAGACCCATCCTTAGTCCTTACGTATTAGAAAAATATTTGTACGTGTATATAAAGCTGTACAGTACATTGATGCAAGTTCTTTTATAATTGCAATTAATTAACAAACAAACATACACATATGATCATGGAACTACACAAGTACAGTACAACAAAGTATTTACATTGATGCAAATTGTGTTTTTGAAAGCAAAAGGCAATAATTGACAAAAGTGCCTTTAATCAAACCTGAGGCCTAAGCATAAAGAAGTCTTCATGAGCTATTCAAAATAGAGATGATGATTAATTTTGAAAATTAATAAGAAATGCATTAGCTTCCTCTTGCATATGCAGCAGCTTCCTGATGGTTAATTTGTAGGAAGCAGTGGGGGGGTGGAGAGGAGGTGAGGAGGGTGGTTATTCCTGATCTGATGCAGTGATGAAGCAGATATCTCATCTGTATCAAAAGGTAATGACCGAAAAATCCCATCCTCCACAGCCTCGGTCATTCATGTTACTCAGCGACTTAATTTAATTGCAGCTTTAGACAACATCATCGAAATCGTCATCATGATCATGTGTCTCTAAGTTGTAAACATAAGTTATTGTAAATTAGAGGTTACCCAAAGTATGATGACTCTTAAAACCATATTGATCATTAAACTGCAGGACACAGTTTGGCATCAACCTTGCAAATTACTTAAAGTAGCGAAGAACCGTCCAAGAACCCTCCTTATGGATGGGTTAATTACCCCCAGAATCATGGACAAGTTAATTACCCCCAGAATACGGGACTTGCAAAATGCGCGATTCTTTGTCTACTCATTTATAATGCGTATTTTATTTCGATTTACTGTAATATTCTTTTAATATAGGTTTTAATTAATGTGTTATATTTTTATTTTTATTATTATTAATTTTTTAGGCTAGAAAATGCTTATTTTACCGCAAAAATAATTAAAATCTAAAAAAATTAAAATACCTATAGGCCGCAGAATCCCGCGATATAATGAAAAATCCGATATATAATTTTACATATACTAGCGAGAAAAACCCGCGATGTACCGAAGCCGCGAAAAGTGAAGCGCGATATAGCGAGGGATGACAGTATATATATATATATATATATATATATATATATATATATATATATATATATATATATATATATATATATAATAAAATAGCATCATAATATAAAATAAAAAATAATAAAAAATAAATAATAGCTTCAATATATATAATAGCTTTCATCTGATTTTGAACAATCAAGTTTATTTTCCAATATAGCTATACATTATTGATCCCTTTCTTCTTCTTCTTCTCTTTCTTCTTTGAATTCATTATTTCTTATTGGCATCAAGCAGAACTGGTCAACAACTAAAACCACACATCATGGGGAATGTGTCTGATGATCAACAGTTGGCTTCATGTCAACTAATTGGTATCAGTGTTCCCCATCCTGATTTAAATGTACACTAGGAGAGGGTCAAGATGTGCACGACCAATCAGTGGTAGGGAAGGGAGGTTACACAGTGACCAAAGATGACATGGCAAAGATTATTCATCAATACTTTGCATCTGAATTTGCAAACTAAGTACTTTACCTGCTTTTTCATCAATACCATCAATACCAATCATCAGGTATGACAAGATAAATCGGAAGTCACAAATTATTTTTTAGAGATATCTACATTTCCTAAATCAGGATTGAAAGACGTCTTCCAAACATTTGGAATGTCTTTGAATCCTAACAAATCTCACTCTCACTATCTATCTCCAAAAGGATCATCTGGCAACCCCTACCCCATCTACCTTCTAAACAATCCTCTTGAGGAAATTCAGTCATTCAAAGTCCTGGGTCTCACTATCAGCCATGATCTTTTTTGGACAAGATGGATACAGCAGAAAACTCCAAGGAAGAGAAACTGGAAATGGATGAAGGGGGAATTGGGGGAAGGCGGATTAGCAAGGGCAGAAAAGATCATGGTTTTGGATTGAGGACGATCTGAGATGGTGGTGAGCAGCTGTCTTGAAGACCTGGAGGAATGGAATATATATATAGAATGATCGTTTTAAATTTAAGGCCATTGTCCCCACTACAGTGGGGGTTAGCCTTGCGGGCCCCATGACAATCATGGTTCCCTGTTTGAGGCAATGTTTTTATGGCCGGATGCCCTTCCTGGCGCCAACCCTTAGTCGCCTCTTACGATGCGCAGGGATGCGGTGTACCTATTCTAAACCGGGGTACACACTGGGATCATTCATCCCAGCAAGCTGGTACTCAATTTGCCGACCTCGGAAGGATGACAGGCTGAGTCAACCACCCTGGCGTTAATTCAGCGATCGACCGGGATTCGAACCCAGGACCCTAGGATCCCAAGCCGGCAACCTAACCGCTAAGCCAACACCAGGCTGAAGCTTGAAGACCTGGAGGAAAGGATGAGATTAAAGAGAATGTGGAAGTTGGTTACACAGGTTATAAAAAAGAAAAATGAATGAGTAGAGGTGAGCAGTGATCCTGGATTTGGGTAGTTTCACCAGAAGGGGGTTGATGGTGGACCATGGGAGCTCTGCAGCAACCAAAGATCATGGAAAGAAAAGAAAGAAAAATCATGAAAGATTATGAAAGATAGTGAGATCCAGGAATTTCAGTGATAGATGCAATGATCGATTCCATGACTTTGCTTATAATTCGAAGGTTATAGGCCTGTAGTTACTTTGTTTATATAATGCTGTGATGTTGGCTGACTTCCAGGTAGACAGGTGAGGTGACCTAGAACACATTATATGTTGAAGATGATGTGCAAGAGCGACAAAGCTGATTTCTAAAGTTGTGTGCATTGATGCTTTCAGGCTTGTTGAAGAATCTGAGTCAAGGTTTGCCAAATAGCTCTCCACTTGTTCAGGTGAGAAAGACAGTTTCCAGGAGGAGTTGGGTACAAGAGGGTATGGTAGGTATAGAGCGAGGGCACAAGTACACAAGATTTGAAGTGAAGGAAGGCATGGAGAGGGTGAGCACACTCCAGAGACAGACTTGCCAAGACTACAAGGTCAATGAGAAAGAAGACAATTTTGAAAGTTCAGCCTTCCCGTTGGCTAAATGTTGTTTTCTGGCTCTCAAGTGAGTAAACACAAACTTGTTACTGGCTTTGCAGAACAATCGGAGGTTGCCATCGGTCAGATTTGCTTTCCAGGAAGAGAAGGCAAGTTGTTTGAAAACAATTGCCTCATCACATAATTCAGTGTAACAGGGGTGAGTGTATGGGTGTGATGACTGCAGTTGAGATGGGATACATCTGTGCATAAGGAAAAGCAGGCTTTTGTGGAAGACACTGATTAAGTGTTCATCTGAAAAAGATTCGTGTGATTTGACTCGGTCAGCAGAGGTGAATGTTTCGGGAGTGTATTATGGTAATATAGTAAGTAGTAAGGTGGCATTGATTCTGGTTTTCAAAAACATTTTGATCAGTAAAGGGCGCACGTCGTTAGAGGCCACTCAAATACCAAAGAGATAATTAGCTCAGGAAGAGGAAACATTTTTCTAATGAATGAGGATTTACATCAGGATTGAAGGTATTTCATATTGCAGATGTGCAGCAGGTCTGCTTATTATTTTTATATCATCTATATAATAATAGCGTAAGGACTCGACTTTGTTATCCCTTTTACGCCGCACCCAGTGACCCGATGCCCACGGCACTAATGGATTTACGATCTACGAACCGCACTCTTTGTTTATCACCTACAGCCATGCTCGAAAAATCTTAATTAGCCGACGTTGGGGCCCAAAAGCATCCGATTAACTGCCGATACGACGCCATCTTACGATGCCATCATATTGGCGTCTGCTGGGTGAAGGCGAAGCAAGCCGTCTGCTGATTGGACAGGCGAAGGCGACAGCAAGCCGTCCACTGAGTGGACAATCCAGAGCATGCATTTGTGCCGGTGTCGGCGATCGTTGTTCATATACGCACTCTTCATTCTCATCTTTCTTCCTAACTCTTACTCGGACAAGCAAATCCCCTATGCCATCCATAATAGTACACTCTATCCATACACCACATCCTCCCTTCCGTGGATGTTCCACGGGTTTCTGGCTAGTTATTATTATTACTAGGAAAATACGTGTCCCATGGGCAATCATTACAATACATTCAATACATTCTCTTTGTACAAAGTGTACAATGCATTCTCTTTATTTGGGTGGTGTATAGGCAACAAATCACTGCCTCAATCACTCCCGAAAATAAAAATAATCCTGAGTTACATACATGAAGCAAAAACATGTCTACTGCTTATGTGCATAGATAATACATTGTGGTTATATAGCTCAGATAATTCCAATTGCACTGGCCCATAGGCTGACATCAGAGGCCTGAAGCTGAAAGCCTGAGGCCTATACATGCTGTTGCCTTCACAAGGCCCATGATGCATATTGGCTCCAACCTTTTGATATTTGATGATCCTTTAATGGTCACTTACGTTGTTTTACACTGAAAGGAAAACTTACAGGGAGGGCATGATGATTGTGAATATGACACATCCGAAGATGTATTAGGCTTACCATAGCACCAAAATGGTACACGTATGATTTTTTTTTCAGGTTGCAAATGTGGGTGGTGTCAGGCCAGCTGTCCATCCAATGGGTACAGAGCAGAAATACAAACACTTGCGTCATTATACATGGATCACTCCATTATATTGATTATTAATTTATAATTAAAATAGCTGGAACCGCCTTTAGAGGCCATTTTCCCCCACAGAGCTGGGGTTGGCCTTTTTTTGGGCACCGTGGTCCCCTTTTTGAAGCAATATTTTATGGCCAGATGCCCTTCTTGCCGCCAACCCTGTTGATCGCTTCTTGCGACACACAGGGAATTACCAGTGAACTGGTACTCAAATTTGCCGACCTCAGAAGGATGACAGGCTGAGTCAACCCCCCTGGCGTTAATTCAGCGATCGACCAGGATTCGAATCTAGGATCCTAGGATCCCAAGCCGCACCCTAACCGCTAAGCCAACACTAGGCTATAATATAAATAGCTGGGAAGAATAAAAGCAGGTACAGAAAAAGTTGTATGTTCTTGGGGAGTGAGCCAGGAGGTTGCAAATTAAAGTAAATTAACAAGTTGCCCGTGCCCACACGAGATTCTAAACGGGGTACAAATGGAGCCGGCAAAAATGCAAATGGTGTCTTCTGTCATCGAGCCGGTAGCCGTGAGTAACAATTCACATTCATTTCCACATCTGATGCAACTTAAATGCTTTAATGGCGACGAAGTGTTCAATTTGAAAATGTTTGTTTGATACATTTAGCTTTTGATGCCTATTGTCCGTAAAAAAGAATTTGTGTTGTGGCAAAGCCAGTGACCAATTGCAAATTAATAGTAGGATGTATGTAAGTTTCAGTTTGTAGGAGTATGGAAAAGCAACCGTGATGGCGAATGAAAGTGATGGAGCACAATAGGATCAACACAACTCAATTAAATTCTGGTTGCCTTTTTATATAAATTATCTGCGTTAGAGTTGGTTCTACGTAGAGTAATTTGTAAATAAAACTGGCACACAATTTTGGGACAAAGAAAAGGGCAATAGTTTGCTTGGAGCAATGGAAGCAGCAAGCATGATTGTTACTGTTTAAAACTAGAGAGGCACTCAGTAGAGAGCATACCTCCGCTCCGCCTGGTTGGTCATATCACTCAATGGTGAATAATCACTTAAAAAATTAAATAATTTTCACATCCGAATCCATATTCAGATCTTCACCAAGATCGAATCTATTTGTCCTTCTCAGACACTCAACCAGTCCACCAAGTTTCGTACAAATCCGTCCATACCTTTTTGAGATATCCTGCTATGTATCGTTTTTGGCCCGATCTCCCAATGGTGAAGAATCACTTAAAAAATTCTACTAGCCGGATCCGAATCCGGATCGTCACCAAAATCTAATCATTTCGTCCGTGTCACATAGGCAACCATCTCTGCAAATTTCGTCCGAATCCTTCCCCAACTTTTTGAGATATTTTGTTCACAATCAAACAGACAGGGGTGAAAACATAACCTCCATCAACCTTTGGTGGCGGAGGTAAAAATGTATTTACGAGGTAAATGCAGAGAGCAAGCAAGAAGAGAGAGAGAGCAAGCAAGAAGAGAGAGAGCAAGCAAGAAGAGAGAGAGAGCAAGCAAGAAGAGAGAGAGAGCAAGCAAGAAGAGAGAGAGAGCAAGCAAGAAGAGAGAGAGAGCAAGCAAGAAGAGAGAGAGAGCAAGCAAGAAGAGAGAGAGAGCAAGCAAGAAGAGAGAGAGAGCAAGCAAGAAGAGAGAGAGAGCAAGCAAGAAGAGAGAGAGAGCAAGCAAGAAGAGAGAGAGAGCAAGCAAGAAGAGAGAGAGAGCAAGCAAGAAGAGAGAGAGAGCAAGCAAGAAGAGAGAGAGAGCAAGCAAGAAGAGAGAGAGCAAGCAAGAAGAGAGAGAGCAAGCAAGAAGAGAGAGAGAGCAAGCAAGAAGAGAGAGAGAGAGAGAGCAAGCAAGAAGAGAGAGAGAGAGAGCAAGCAAGAAGAGAGAGAGAGAGAGAGAGAGAGAGCAAGCAAGAAGAGAGAGAGAGAGAGAGAGCAAGCAAGAAGAGAGAGAGAGAGAGAGAGAGAGAGAGAGAGAGCAAGCAAGAAGAGAGAGAGAGAGAGAGCAAGCAAGAAGAGAGAGAGAGAGAGAGAGCAAGCAAGAAGAGAGAGAGAGAGAGAGAGAGCAAGCAAGAAGAGAGAGAGAGAGAGAGAGAGAGAGAGCAAGCAAGAAGAGAGAGAGAGAGAGAGAGAGAGAGAGAGAGAGAGAGAGCAAGCAAGAAGAGAGAGAGAGAGAGAGAGAGAGAGAGAGCAAGCAAGAAGAGAGAGAGAGAGAGAGCAAGCAAGAAGAGAGAGAGAGAGAGAGAGCAAGCAAGAAGAGAGAGAGAGAGAGAGAGAGAGAGAGAGAGCAAGCAAGAAGAGAGAGAGAGGGAGAGAGAGAGAGAGAGCAAGCAAGAAGAGAGAGAGAGAGAGAGCGAGCAAGAGAGAGCGAGAGCGAGAGCGAGAGCGAGAGAGCGAGAGAGAGAGAGAGAGAGAGATACACATTTTTGTGGTACGTATAAGCATGCTGGAATGTGCATGCATTTGTACTCTGCTACATTTATCACTTTCAGTCCTCCGACTACTTTTTCTGATTGGTGCACCCTCAAAATACCCTTCTTATCTCCATGCTATTCGGAAAAAAACGATCGTATAATGCATAATGCATGCACACCTGCACACGCAAGCACCTTTTTCTTTTTCATAAATCTGTTCCTGACACCAATTCTCATAAAATATTGAACAGTAACAGCTATTCCTCAAGAATTATATATATATATATATATATATATTTTTTTTTTTTTTTTTTTATCAAACTACTTCTACAACACCTTATAATTTATATAACAAACAAATGTTGTCAGATTGTTAAGTGTATTTATTTGTCCATTAGGTTTCCAGTTCACAAAACTGTATTGAGAGTTGTTTGCATGACATACTGTGTATATTATTGTGTTCCACCAATATGTTCCTATTGCAAATTTCCCGTCATGTTAGGGTGAAGACATTCCTTTTGTCTGTTACCATTCCTTTTATTACCTTATATCCCTTGTTCCCTCGTTTTGTGTGACCCTTACCATGGGGTGCATTTGTGGCAATGCTGGTGAATTGAAATTGAGGAGTTGACCTCAGGGGAAACCTGCCTTTGTCCTTGCGAGGAAAAGACATCAGGCTGCGGGCCCGTTTTGCAACTGGCAAAGCATGTGGTACAAAGTGCAATTCTCCTGGAGCCTCATAAAATCTGTTAGACACAGAAAACACCCAAACATGTAAGCAAGCTCCAGCAATGTATAATGAAAACACGAGAAAAACAATTACCAATTAGAACGGCACTCTTCGACGTCACGACGTCGACCGATATGCCTCCGCCCACATTATTACATCATTATAAATTAAGTTTGCTTTAAATCCATTCAGCTGTTCTCAAGTTATCATATGTTTACCTGACATGACCTCTGACCTTTGACCTCTTGACCCCAAAATGTAATCAGTTCATGTCTACATGATTATGCATACTTGTACCAAGTTTTAATTTAAATCCCTTCAGCTGTTCACAAGTTCTCACATGTTTACCTGACATGACCTCTGACCTTTGACCTGTTGACCCCAAAATCGAATCAGTTCATCTTTACATCATTACACATACCTGCACCAAGTTGGACTAAGATCACTTCAGCCGTTCTCAAGTTATCTTGGGAACGAAAACCTATCACGGACGGACGGACAGCCAGACGGACAACCTGAAAACATAATGCCTCCGGCGACGACGCATCTTTTGCAAAAACATGTTGATAAATGTGCCTTCAGATAGTGTGTTGCACAGTACAGCCACTTTCACCTCTTTTGAATTAACTATGTGCATGAGAGATTTTCCAAAATAAAATAAATGTATAAATACAATATGTTAAATCAATAAATAATAATGGAACGGAGATAAGTTCCATTTGAATGTTCATGGACTGTGCCATTTGAATGTTCATGGACGGATCCATTTGAATGTTCATGGACCGATCCATTTGAATGTTCATGGATTTACTGGTATGTTTAGGGTCATTGTCATGTTGCAAGGTCCACCTTCGGTTGAGCTTCAACTTTCCGACAGATGGCCTCACATTATCCTCAAGCACCCTCTGGTACAATGAAGAATTCATAGTGGATTCTATGATGGTGAGCTGCCCAGGCCCTGATGCAGCAAAGCTGCCCCAAACCATAATATTTCCACCACCATGCTTTACAGTTGGTATCAGGTTCTTGTGGTCAAATGCTGTCTTTGGTTTTCGTTAAACATGTCTTCTGGTACTGTGGCCAAATAGCTCTACTTTTGACTTATCTGTCCAGAGCACATTGTTCCAGAAGTGCTGGTCTTTGCCTAGGTGTTCATTGGCAAACTTTAGTCTTGCCCTGATGTTCTTTCTGGACAGCAAAGGTTTCCTCCTGGCACACCTCCCATGTAGATCAAATTTGTGCAGCCTCTTTCTCATGGTAGACTCGTGCTCTTTGACATCAACAGTAGCAAGAGCTACCTGTAGGTCCCGTGATGACATTCTGGGGTTCTTAGAGACTTCTTTCAGCATCTTGCGGTCTGGTCTCGGGCTGAACTTGCTGGGGCGGCCTGGCCTGAACAAGTTGGCAGTTGTTTGGAATCTTCTCCACTTGTAGATGATCTTCCGGAAAGTCAAATGATTGATTTCAAATTGTTTGGAGATCTTTTCAAATCCCTTCCCAGACTCGTAGGCATCTATAACCTTCTTTCTGAAGGCCTCAGAGAGCTCTTTTGATCTAGGCATGGTGATGCCGCACACTTCAACAACAAAGAGCAAACCAAACTAAATGTCTGAGGTTTAAATAAGACAGGTTCCTCCAAGATCCTCTCTAATGATGTTCTAATCATTTGCACCTGAGCTGGTGCACCTGATTCTAATTTTAGGTGTTTGAAGTAGTGATAAATGTAAGGGTGTACTTACTTTTTCCACATGCGAAGTTTGCATTTATGTTTATTTAAATTATACAATGGACTACAAAATGTAAATGTTTCATGATATTTGTTATATTATATCACCTTCATCTATCAATATTGTTAAAATGAAGATCAAATAGCTGTATGTTGAAATATGTTGAAAAAGTCAAAACTTTACATGGGGTGTACTAATGTACTTACTTTTTCACGTTACTATATATATGTAGAGATATTGTTGCGTTTCCGGGGTGAGAACACCCCTGGGGACAGATATCCGAACGAGCTTTACTCCAAGGCATTCAGTCAACAATGGCGAACCTTCTTTTTACACGCAAGGGAGGGCAGCGAAGGGTAGCGAAGCTCTTACCTTCACAGACCCCTCTGGAAGTCTTCGAACCTGGATGATCAACTCAAATCCGACAAGGAATTAAAATTTACAATAAAACAGGTTTAATGAAAATAAATGCCAGGGAACGTGAAATGCACAGTAAACCAAGTTTCCTAAATGGAGCGCCCGTACAAACTCGCCCCCACATGGAAATATAAAAGAACGAAAGTAAAAAATTATGTCTTTTGGTACATAGCTTTGAGCGGCTCTTGAACCCCGTCGGAAATCGTCACAAGCCCCGCATCTCGGCACGGGAAAAAACACAGGCCCTTGGAGCGCAATCCGCGCACGGGAAACACACAGGCCCTGGGAGCGCAATCTGCTCACTCCAGCCTACGTGCGCGAAATGAGCAGGCAGAGGTCCCTCCCCGTCATCTGCTCCAAACAGCACCGCGGTCTCTCCGGTTCACTCGGCACGGCCCTCAGCCGTCACAAAGCTACGGACCAAGTGCACCAGAGTCCACTAGCCGCAACTGCCCCTCCTCATGATCGTCGAAACCCAAAGCCAGGGATATAAAATGCAGACGTCAATGTCCCTGGCGCAAGAGGGTAATATGCAACTGTTCCTTTTCAATGTCCCTCGCGCAAGAGGACAAAATATCGTGACTCAAGTCTTTTATTCTCAAGGCTCTGACGTCATCCAACAATCCCCATGCGTGCTCCAATCAGCGAATCCCTCTCATCACTCTATGGTACCCTAACCAATCGTTCTTTGGGGCGTGGCCTCATGGACCTGCCTGCCTTTGTAATGGTGTTCGGTGGTATCATTGGCGGTGCTCAATGTCCCCCTTCCGGGTACTTTTATTTAATGTTTATTTTAGGTGTAGGGTGCATGGCTGGTGTGGTGTGTGTCATAAGGAACAGAGGAGAAATCACAGATGCAATTTAAATACAGGGGATTTATCCTTAATCCCTAACTAATTAACATAACCCCACCCCTCATCATGGGGACAAAGATACACTCTTACACGACATCCGGTCAAAATGAATCCCAACTTATGGCACATGAGGGGTTCTTCTTCTTCACCGCGACATTCGGAGCATGGTAATCTATACACTTCTACCTGCACTAAGGTATTTCATTGCCTACCCCCTACAAACGTAACACATTTTCCCGAATTTCCCCGATTCACATTCCAATCACATCACTCCATCATAACTCAGTGTCCATCCTCACAACCACACAAAAACTCAAAACCTATACACATAAACAAAAGCCACACACAAGACACTTTGTGGCTCACATTCCAATCCCCTCACCTACCATGCCATCACTCCCACCCGCCCCCACTCCAAATTACTCATGTCCCAATTTCTAAGCAAGTACCGAAGCTACTGGGACAATAAACATCAAGGCCTCACCTTTATGTGCAGGTAATTGTAGGTTGGTCGGGTCCAAGAGTGACATCCACCCGAGCCGAATCCCAAATTTGTCCAATTTTCCAAATTTTCTTTTGTCCGCTAGACTGGCAAGTATGTGGATCCACCTCTAGTCCAGTCAAAATATGAAATGACCCAAAACAAATTGCAACAGAATCCATTTTACCTGCATTTAATTTGGAATAGCTCACAAAACAACATATTAAAAGTACAGTATAGGAAAATTGAAGTTGTGGAACAGTGCCTAATTTGCAGAAATTCAAAATGGCCGCCATTCAAACTACTTTTGCCTATATCTCGGGATCTGAGACTCGTAGACACTTAATTCTGGTGTCTATACCCATGTTTTCAGGGTCAAGGAATACAATAATAACAGTATTTATAACATTGGGTCATTTGTTGACACGTAATTTGCATACATTCAAATTGGCCGCCATTTAAAATTAATATTGGCACATATTTCCCATCTGAGTGAAGTTGGACTATTTCTGTTGGCGTAGCATAAGGCACGAGTGAACCATGTATCAATCTTCTGTAACTGCAGTCATTTAACTACTATATCATTCTACATGTTCGAGCCACCAGTGTCTTCTTCAGTTTCTTCAAGGACTGCAATGACATTCTTGCATACACCTCAACACACTCCACATCCATTAGTGCACTCAAGACCGTTTGCCTTGCAGATGCACTGCTTGTTGCTACAACCTGTTTTGCAGTTACACCTTACTATCTTCAGGAGGTGTTTGGGGGCTGCTGCTTTGTCTGTAACAAAGAACCAGAACCTCTGGTTTCACACATGTTGTGCTAATGCTGACCTTCTGTTGGAAGCGTTGCAGGTGGAGAAAATCCAACTTGTCATCTGATTTGCCTTTGTATAAGGAGACAATTGCTTTTTCTCCTGCTGATATGATGTCTGCCTTTGTGCTATTCTGATTTCCAAAGATCCTGGCCTGTTCCTGGAAGTCTTTATTGGTGCGAATCAGCTTGAGCGCAACTCCCTTTCCAAAACCATGTATGTGGGATGTAGTATCACAACCAAGGATAGCATGCACAAAAAGCATACTATTGCATACTTGTGGGCCCAATGTGGATTTTAGAACCGCAATATCCCAGCATCTTGGCTGCTTATTCATGCCATAGCGAGGTTCAGGTCGAAGGTACAGATTTGTTGTAGTGAGCTTTGAGTGGAAACAGAGCAGAACCAGAATGTCTGTGTCATCTGCAACCACGACAGTCGGCTTACTTGTTCTCTCAGCAGTGACAATGGCAGTCTGCACAATTAGTAGATCAGCATCTGCCCTACATAGCATGTTCTGTGCAACATCCATGATGTCATAGGTGTTCATCGAGCAAGGTGATGAACTTCTGCTTATTCTCATTGTTGGAAAGAAAGTCTTGCTTCTTTCCATTGAAAACCATAGACCCGGAGACTTGTACAGGTGCTCCAACACGCAATCCTGCTCTTCGTTGCTGTGCTGTATCTTTTGTGCTTGGGCCATTGAGATAGCCATCAAATACCACGACTGGTTCACCATAGTGTCTTTTCACATATGTGACATACTGCTGACATATCTCGTCATATGTTGAACCTCGGTTCCATATGATCCTGTGAAGTAATGCTCCCCCATCTAGGATATACTGGACGTCCCCTGGCTGTACGGACATTCCTGGAGGCATCAGACTCCAAAGTGTGTCAGCCAGTTGAGCTTTATTTGCCAGTCGCGGAGTGTACTATTCTCAAAGAGCACCGGAGGATAGCTGCATAACTCATATTGGAATGCCTCTAACAGGTTGTCTTGACGCGTTCCCAACGTTATAAGTCTCTGAAAGAGCAGCTGAGGATCTATTTGGATCATTCCCTCTTTCGTCTTCACTGCACTGCTATTACTCAAGGTAACAGCTTCATCTTTTTTGTCCTGAATGTGTATTCTGCAACACCTTTCCCAACCATACCATTCAAGATCTTCTCTCCCACCTCTCTTGCAGAGTCCACATTGACAGTGTCATCAGCCGTTACACCAGTCACAATATTGTGCAGTGTTGGATTCTCATGAAAGGCGTCTCTTGGGGTCAGGAAGTTGAGGAGCTCTCTTGTGTCTGCCATGTCCTTCTTCTGCCTTGCCTCTGACATATCCTTTTGCTGGGCCTTCTTCTTCTGTTTTTCCTCTGACATCTCATGATGCTGTTCACTGGTCATGTAGTTCACCGATGTTAAGTCCTGCATAGCCAAGTTGACCTCTGAGCAGGCCTTAGAAGACAACAGCCAAACTAGTCGTTGAGTTTCTGTCATACCACGGCCTCATGTTAGTCCACCAGTAGTTTTTAGACTTCTCATCAAGACTTGTTCGATGAGCAAGTCTTCAGAGAGCCCAGCCCAGTATCGATCTGACCTTCGACCTACATGGAAGTTGTTTTGGAAGTGTTGATAAACTTATTGATGTTGTTTCTCTAGGGTTTCCATCTTGTTCAAGTAGATGTGAAGAAATTTTGTGTAGTTGGTGTGGCCTGCTGCCACCAGATACAGTAACATATTGTTACGGACCGCGGATAGGATGTTGTTTTACCGAGCGGATGGAGCCGCGGCCCTAACAGTTACCCCGACTAACCCGATTCCTGGACCTTGGCCAAAATCGCGCCACAGATATTCAATAGGGAAAAGACAAAGGCGACACGGATGTGAAGAAGAAGAAGAAGAAGGAGACAGAAGTAGGGAATACGAATATAATTTATTTGCTATTTACAGGACCAAAGAAACCAAGGAAGAAGGAAGGATAATAAAACAATTTACAGAAGAAATCAGAGACACAGTGCAATGCTAGCTTACCTACAGTCTTAATTAACCCAGGACAGAACAAACAAAAGACAGACTCACACGGGGAATGATGATAGGAATGGCAGGAGGTGGATGGCTGGAGGGGGAGGAAGGCACGGAGCTGGCTGGAGCCTGATCCCGCACGGGACGTCGGGCTCGACCTCGACGGCCGCTGATGCCACCGATCCTGTCGTGTGCGTGGGTAACGGGTCGGAGCTGCTTGGTGGAGCCAACGCGCTGGTGGGGGGTCTGGCGTGATGGGTTCTCTCCTCTCGCTTTCTTAGTCCAACCCAGTCCAACAACATCCTCTCTTGCTTAGTCCAAATACTTCCAGGCCTTTCTTTGTTCTGATCTCCTCCCTCCTCGACTCTCAGGACTCTCTCTGGGGGCCTCTGCCTCGGGTTATATAAGCCCCACCCTTGACCCTTTTGCGAACCTCCCCCAAACGTTCTCTCCCCGCCCTCTAAAGCCAACCCCTCGTTCTGGGTTGGTCGGCAAGGGCTGGTTCATTCCTCCCCTCTATGACGAGGTGGAGACACGCCCTTCTTCCCCGACCTTGCCTCGTGGCCAATGGTGGTTTTGGGGGCGAAAACAACAACCCACAGCTGCAGCAGAATTCAGCAAACCGCTCAATGCAGTTGGCAATTGCAGCAAACCTGGCAAACCTGGCACTTTGAAGATGCCATGTCGGAGGGATCTACTTGATTTAATGCAGTGCAATGGAGTGTCAAATTAATGGAAGACAAATCCTTAGCCTAATACACATAATAAGGAAATAACTGTCAGCAAGGGGGGAAATCTAACGTGTGGTGTTTATGAACTAATTATGGGACGCACTTTGACCTTTATACATAACTGGAACAAGGAGGGCGATACTTTTACAACAATTTACACAACAACAACAACAACAAAAAAAACCATTCTCATATCCACAACACTGCACCCTCCTCCTCTTAGGCATGTCCCGGGCCTCTTACCTTAACTTTTAGTGTGGCACGTAGGTGTAGTTCCCTCAACATTTAACCTGACCCTGAGTGCGACAGTTTTAAAACATAAATAAATATGTCCCGCTGCTCCATTGCACCCTGCCTAACAGATTCATGCCCACAGCTAACCGAATTGCGGAATTGGTCTTCAAACTATACATTGACGGTGGGGAGCATTATTTACAATGACGTTACTTTATTTACAAAACGCAACCCAGGACCTGTGATTGTTCTTTCTGGGGGGGGGGGGGGGGGGGGGGGAGAGACAGTCTGCTCTGCATCGACGCACCATGAAAGCACCCAAAACGCACCAATACACCCTCAAGCACCAATCGGTGCACAGTCATTACTGTTCATGAAAGTAAAAACAACAAACAAACCCCAAACCCTGCTGGTGGTCTCTTGCTCTTCGGCTCCCTCTGCTGGCTATTGCTATCTTCCAGGTGTTGTCATCTTCTTTGCTGGCGGCCTATTTGCAATAATAAAATGCACCCAACGTGTCCATTTTTATTTATGGCCCACAGGGCCGACTAGTGTGGTTCACCTGTGGGGCATCGGTGCCCTGTGATCAAGGTCCACCAGCAAGATTTTGGGCCTTCATGGCCGGTTCCAGCAGAGGGGCCATGCCCCAACCCATGGGGTCCATAAGTGGTGCTCAGCCACAGATGTGTGGTCCATAATGTGGTGCATCGATGCAGACAGCTGGTTCTGGGAGTTCCGGGCGCACAATGGCGGACTCACGCACGCTCCCCTTGGCGCCCAGTGGCGCACAGGTCCTCATGTGGGAGACAAAAGGGGAAAAGACAGATGAGCGAGGGGTAAGGTCACAAGGGTACACATCAAACAAGGCAATGCAAGGCGAAGTGCGTACGGAGAGCGAAGTGAGAAAAACTCGTCCCTACCGTACGTCACCCCCCCTTGTCACCTACTCTACCCTTGCCCTTACCCCATATTTACAACAATCTTCACATTTACAAATCCGTCGCTACCGTCACGTCTTCCCCATATTTCTTCTACACCAAATTCGTCTTCACTCCCTCTACTTCAAAATTTGCCATCACCCAATTCATCATCAATCCTCATAAGGAGGAAGAGATGGAACACAAAGCACAATGTCACACCCACGTCATGATGCATCTCACATTCCAAACATTTGCATCAAAATAATAAAATAACAAAACATCCATGGCATGGTGTGGAGTAGCGTCACCGCAGGTGAGTGGATGTGGATGGTGCAAGGAGATTTTCATCCTAACTATCCTCTAAATGACATTAACACACTTTACACTACCCGGGGTCTCTCCCTGCCAATCCATTGGCCAACTTACACTATGGGTTCTAAAAACCAATTCCCATTGACCAAACTGTGGTGCTTCTCAATTTGGGGTCTCACTCCCCCGATTCATCTCCCTGTGTCCTTGCACAATTTCAGGACTGGGGCGTGTAGCTCTCCCAGCAGGCCTACCCACCTGCACACCTCCACCACTGTAGTTGCCTCCGAGCTTACCTGCTCCTTACCTAACCTATCTAACTGGGGAAGGCCCCTCCTGGCTCTGTCACCCCTCGGTGCCCTCTGGCACTGGGCTACCCGGGTCCGTCCTCCGGATCCTCGGGCCCCATCCACAACAACTCTACTGGCTCCCAGAGCCCACCTGCGGCCTCACCTGGCCGACATCCTCACAGTGGTGGAGTGCCCATTTAACTACACACACACTAACAGGCTACACGCCCAGCCATTTCCACAACACTAATGCACCCATCCAAATACCATTCTTCCACCACGCACCACAGATGCCAATATCCAACCACAATTTACCTGTACCCTCTACCTAACACTTAAACTACCCTCCCCGGGTATTCGTGATGGGGGTCCACTCTTCCCCAATTCACACCTCCGCACCATCCACTCCACTCCACAGTTTCCATCATACTCACTCCACGACCATCCATTCCAATACTCCATATACTCCAGACCATTTATTCCATACACCTGTTCTCCATTCACCTGTTGTTGCACACCTGTGCAATCGCACCTGGTGCCACCTGCACCCTCCTTCTTCCCTGGACCATTTGGTCAGCACAACTCACATCACTATCACTCACTCATACACTGCTCCATCCACCTGTCCAGTTGCACACCTGTGCAATCACAATACAACTCACAATCATTTACTCATACCCTGCTCAATACACTTGAATACACCTCCAACACTCACACGGCATCATCTAATCTACCTGTTGCCCTGCTAACTTAGTGCTCCCCGTCTTCCCTTTAAACTAAGCACATACCACGTCATTATAATCCACACTAATCTACCTGCGTCCCCACTACAGGTATCATTGTCACTACCTAATCTTACCGTTACCTAAGGTCATCTTCTAGGTCCCTACACACTATATCCTAACCCTCCCGGGCTAGTTTTCACTGCCATAAACCCCATAAGACTAGTGCTCCTTTGCCCCCGCTGTGAGAGATGGCAAAGTTGCCATCCCACCACATCGGGTATCTCTCACTACCAATTTTGCACACCAAATTCCAGCCAATTAAATATTTGCCAATCACTACCAATCACTCTACCATTACCAATCATCACTCTGCCAATCCTTTGCCAATCCTCAAATTTTGTTGTTTTAATTTCGGGTCCAAAACACTATCCTCGTCACACGTCTACTCACTAGTGCCTCTCGGTGCGCCAATTCATCTCCAAAGCTCGGCTTCGCAAAGCTGAGCAATGAATGCGGGTTGCTTGGTGCCGGCGGCTGGATGCGTCCGGCATTCGGTGCAGGGACAGACGCTTACCCGGGCCGAGATCCCACGCACCATCTCGGCACAGAGCCGTCCAATGGCCCGATCTCGCCCTGCCGGAACGCCTCAACAAAAAGGGGTCGCCATGACGACCCTTCCTATCGGGCTGCCCGCTCCGCCTAGTGGAGCACGGACGCGGCCGTTCAACGCACGGCCCGGCGTGAATCCCGCACGGCGGTTCTTTCGAAACCGCCGCGGATCCCCGCGGCATGCAAAGCTGCCCGGTTCGTACCGAAGGCCCGATTCGGCTAAACGTCGCTCTAACCGCTAACCCGGTTAGCGTCGATGCTCCATTCGCTTGCTTACACCCCGCAGCCCGTTCCTTGCTCATACATCCAGCCGTCTCCATGCTCTTTGTCATTGCACCTTCCCTGGCACACCCAGGTACACTAATTCCGCTTCCAGACTTTGTCACACACTTGACCACCGCACACCTTTGCACACACTCGTCGTTCGCACACCTCACCAACACACCTCTTCGTGCTCCCTCCTCGGTCACCTCCTCTGTGACAACCACAGGTGTGCTCTCACTTGCACACCCATCCACGTGCCTCACTACCAACTCCAGTGTGCATTCCCATACACGCTCTACCATTCCAGGTGCGCATCCTTCCATTCCAGGTGTACATCCTCTCTCACCTGCCACCACCAACTCACGCTCCGTGTCACTCTCACTACACTCACCTCCACACTCGGTCGCGCACTCACCCTTACTTTTGACAGCCCACTCTTTCCTCATGCACCCGTCCGTTACACACCTTTCTCGCGCATCCTCTTGTGCACACTCTCCCGTTACACCCTCCGTAACACTCACCACAGGCGTGCATGCTTCCGTTACATCCCTTGTAACACTCCCCATCCCGCGCTTCCATGTGCCCCCTCGCACACGCGCTACGACCAACTCACTCTCGACAGCACACTCACTCCTCGGCGCGCACTTTTTCCTCACACATCCCAGAGTCGGACATTCTCGCACACCTCCTCTGTCCATACACTCCGTACCTGTCGCACACTTCACCAGCGGCCTCTCACGAGCACCCGGATCCAAATCAACCCCCAAGCCGACTGAAGCTCCCCTCACATCATATACATTTCCGCGTATATCGCCACTCACCTTGGCACCTCGTCTCCGTTCCTCCTCTGCCACCTGCAAACTCTTTATTTGGTTAACAAGCACACCATCATGATTTGAGCACAGACCTTGCACATACTCCATCACTTCCTCCCTCATCTCCTTTTTAGTTTCCCTCCATCTCTTCTTAATTTCACTCACCCCCTCTTCCACCTCCTCGAATTTTTCCTTTACCTCCTTCATTTCCCGGTGCGCCCCCTCTATTTCTTCCTCTAACGCCACCTTAACCGTTTCTATGTGCGTCCTCACCTCTCGGTCCTTCGTCTCCATTACTTCTGTCACCTCTTCCAACCTCTTCGTCAACCCCTCATGTACCATCTGACATTCCTTCTGTGTCGCTATTAATTCGTTCTTGATGTCTTTTTGTGTCGCTTTTAACCCCCCGATTATTGCAGTGTTCTTTTCCACTTGGTCCACGAGTTCCTTTTGTCCCACTGTCAGCTGTTCTACTCCCCTCGTCAGACCCTCTATGCCCCCCAGTAACCTAGCCGTATTATTCCTCACCTCTTTCTCCATACGCTTCTCACCTCGCTTTACCTCCTCGCGTACCCCCGAGACCTCCTCGCTCACACCTCGTCGTATCTCCTCCTTCATCTCCCCCATCTCTTTTGTAGATGCCACCCTCATCTGTCCCAATTCATCCCTCTGAGCATCCAATTTACCTTCTAACCAGATTTTCACCTCCTCTATCTGGTTCCCCATCCGTTTGATTTCCCGGGCGGATTGCTCCCCTACTTCCCGCAATTTGTCGCCCATTGTGTTTTCTAACCCCCTTAACCCATTTTTCACCCCCTCTATCTGATTCTCCTGGGCAGCCATTCTATTTTCCACCCCCGTTAACCCATTCTTCACCTCCTTTATCCCATTGTCTAACCCCTCAAATTTACTGTCCAATCCCGCAAATTTATTGTCTAACCGTTCACCGGTACCCCTCGCTTCGTCCCTCATTGCTCCCATTTGGCCCTCCAATCGCTCACTATCAGCCCTCGCTTCGTCCCTCAATCGCTCACTATCAGCCCTCACTTCGTCCCTTAATCGCTCACTATCAGCCCTCGCTTCGTCCCTTATTCGCTCACCCATTTTGTCCATAAGGGCCCCCATTTGTAGCAAAAAAAGGTTCGAATCCACCGGTGCTGCTACAGTCACGGGCGCCGCTAAATTTGGTGCCGCTACACCCACGTGCGCGAGGGCGCCATTTTGCGCGCCTGACACCTCCTCAACCACCTCCTCATTGCTCTCCTCCATTTCCTCCCTGTGGTCCTGGGTTACCCCTAACCCCTCTTCTAGTTCCCCCACCGGCATCCGATCGCCTTGACTAGCCATGGCGCGATTTCAAAATACGGGGTTTTTTTTTTTTTTTTTAAACAAAACAAATTTCGGCGGCTCGTAATTTTGAGCGCGTTAAACGCGCTTCGGGTCCAATCCCGCTCCCGACAC
Organism: Myxine glutinosa; assembly: GCF_964187855.1. Classification (NCBI taxonomy): domain Eukaryota; kingdom Metazoa; phylum Chordata; class Myxini; order Myxiniformes; family Myxinidae; genus Myxine; species Myxine glutinosa. The sequence continues at coordinate 130,819,209 of NC_136262.1, read as the reverse complement.
CAATTGTTACGGACACGGCTAGGATGTTGTTTGCCGAGCGGATGGCCGCCGCACCCGAACAGTTACCCCGACTAACCCGATATGCTGAACGTTGGCCGAATCGCGCCACAGATATTCAATGGGGAAAAGACTAAAGCGAAGGATGTAAAGAAGAAAGAAAGACAAAGGGGTAAGAAATACCAATATAATTTATTTCTATTTACACCCAAAAGTAACCAAGGAAGAAGGAAGGATAATAAAATAATTTGCAGAAGAAATCAGAGACACAGTGCAATGCTAGCTTACCTACAGTCTTAATTAACCCAGGACAGAACAAACAAAAGACAGACTCACACGGGGAATGATGATAGGAATGGCAGGAGGTGGATGGCTGAGGGGGAGGAAGGCACGGAGCTGGCTGGAGCTTGATCCCACACGGGACGTCGGGCTCGACCTCGACGGCCGCTGATGCCACCGATCCTGTCGTGTGTACGGGTAACGGGTCGGAGCTGCTTGGTGGAGCCAACATGCTGGTGGGGGGTCTGGCGTGACGGGTTCTCGCCTCTCGCTTTCTTAGTCCAACCCAGTCCAACAACTTCCTCTCTTGCTTAGTCCAACTACTTCCAGGCCTTTCTTTGTTCTGATCTCCTCCCTCCTCGACTCTCAGGACTCTCTCTGGGGGCCTCTGCCTCGGGTTATATAAGCCCCACCCTTGACCCTTTTGCGAACCTCCCCCAAACGTTCTCTCCCCGCCCTCTAAAGCCAACCCCTCGTTCTGGGTTGGTCGGCAAGGGCTGGTTCATTCCTCCCCTCTATGACGAGGTGGAGACACGCCCTTCTTCCCCGACCTTGCCTCGTGGCCAATGGTGGTTTTGGGGGCGAAAACAACAACCCACAGCTGCAGCAGAATTCAGCAAACCGCTCAATGCAGTTGGCAATTGCAGCAAACCTGGCAAACCTGGCACTTTGAAGATGCCATGTCGCAGGGATCTACTTGATTTAATGCAGTGCAATGGAGTGTCAAATTAATGGAAGACAAATCCTTAGCCTAATACACATAATAAGGAAATAACTGTCAACAAGGGGGGAAATCTATGATTGGCTAACGTGTGGTGTTTATGAACTAATTACGGGACGCACTTTGACCTTTATATATAACTGGAGCAAGGAGGGCGATACTTTTACAACAATTTACACAACAACAACAACAACAAAAAAACCATTCTCATATCCACAACAATATCTTGCATTGACTTCAGATGTAGGTCCCAATTAACCAGTACGTTCACCTTTGATGAACACTTGATGTTGTTTCTCTAGGGTTTCCATCTTGTTCAAGTAGATATGAAGAGATTTTGTGTAGTTGGTGTGGCCTGCTGCTGCCAGATACGGTAACATATCTTGCATTGACTTCAGATGTAGGTCCCAATTACCAGTACGTTCACCTTTGATGAACACTTGATGAACAGGCAGTGTTCACTATACTCAAATGTGGAACCTGTAGATCTCAATGTATGGCTTGCCTGGTTTTGACCTTCAGCCTCACATTCCCTCTTGCGCTTGTATGATTCTATACAGTTTGCGTTGCAGTGTATTCGTCGGCATTTCTTGTGAACCTTCTGTCCAGGTATGGTACTCGTGTCCACGCCTCTCTCTTCACTTGCTGTTTTGATCCCGTCACACCCTTTTTGAGTGAGAGTATAACTTTCTTGGTCTTTGGATATGGGTTGATGGCAGAGGGCATATTGGGGTTCATCCATCGTTGTTTAATCTGAAATGAAGAGACAAGAAAAAATCCACCACCAATCCCTTAAAAGCACTCTACAATGTTATTGGCGGCATCTCCATTTATTCATAATGTGTTCATTGACCTGAAATATAGTTGATTGATTATTATGAATGGAGGCTATTTTGATATTATGCTAATTGGGCCTGTGCTGATGCTTAATGACAACAAGTTTTGATTATTGACATTGTTCTCATTGTGTCCCTTGACTCAAAAGCAAGTGCAAACCCAGAATTAAACCATTATTAGTTACAGGATATGGGTTGAGCTAATTTGTCACAGTGGCCATTTTGGATTTATGTAAATTAGGTGCGAACAAATGACCCAATGTTATAAATACTGTTATAAACATGTTCCTTGACCCTGAAAACATGGGTGTAGACACCAGAATTAAGTCTCCACGAGTCTCAGATCCCGAGTTATAGGCAAAAGTAGTTTGAATGGTGGCCATTTTGAATTTCTGCAAATTAGGCACTGTTCCACAACTTCGATTTTCCTATACTTTTAATATGTTGTTTTGTGAGCTATTCCAAATTAAATGCAGATAAAATGGATTGTGTTGCAATTTGTTTTGGGTTGACCCATTTTTTTCATATTTTGATTGGACTACTCCTCCGGTGACCTTTACTACACTACTAAACTTGGCTACGACAGCTCTGCCCCGCTACCGTGCAAAAGCCACCGGGATAAGTTGAGCAGCCGAAACGCCAACATGGCCGAAGAGTGCCCATAAGGGTGCGACCCACCATCCATCCTTCGGCCCCCTGCGAGGACCACGGCTCCACTAGCCCCGGCTGGCCAATGTGGTGAGCACCTGCTGCCAACTCCGCCATTTCCAAGGCCTCAGACCTGGGCAGCATGGTCGCAGTGTGTGGCATCCAGATCACGTCCCCTGCATCTCTCCCATCCCCCAGTCTTCCCACATGCAGCCCCCAGTGCCCACCCACACTTGACCATGCCCAAGGTCCAGCCGACAGCCATGCTCTCCCAGGAGACTCAATCCCAGAAGACACAGTCCACACACTTTGGCCACCCATAACACCACATTGACCTCCAGACTGCCCAACTACATCCATACAACCCCGCATCCTAAATATTGGTGCCGTCGCCCCCGTAGCGAGTTGAAGGCTGTGTCCTGTTACTCTATCAATTTTTGTCCCAGTCTCCAACACTTTGGTCTTACACACCTGGATCAATAATGGTAGCATCAATAATGGTAGCACTGGTTTCAGTGAGGACCACGGCCTCTTCACAAAATTCACCCTTAAATTTTGCAAATAACCCTCAGATTACCCGTGCCAATTATTTTTTCACAATTAACTAATTTCACCAAAGAAGGGAGCTTCTCCATACACTCGCCAGCCGAGCATGGCCCCGTATGCTTGGCTCGTTCCAATTTATATCTGATTTATCCCATGGCTCTCTTCCCAAGCCGAGAGTCCACAAATCACAACAGATCATCTGTGGAAGATCATGCTCACACCATCACGTTCTACTGATGCCCCAATGGTTTTCCGGTGGGCTATAATCCATACCTGTGCATGCAGTTCGACCAGCGTCCATAGACCAGAACAGCATGGCAGGTCACCACATGCTGGCTGTCCCAGAGTCTTAGGGAGAGGCTGTCAGGCAGCATGCCCGGGCGGTCACCACATCAGGCCCTTGTTCGCCATCCATGATGCCGCCACCAAAGCACTACCGACAACACCTCCCCCTAGTGGTCCTCATGATATACCATACCAGGTGCCTGTGAGAAACCACCTCGGATCCTCGGAGGTCTTAACCCCCACCAGGATCCGGTAACCCTGTCGGACCGAGACACTCGCCCGGGCGGTGCCCCGACGGACAAGGGACGCCACACTCCACCAGACCCCGTGGGGCCCAGTCGTACCATGACACCCATTGTCGGACCCCATGTCCCAATCTTGCAAGAAAAGCCCCCCAGCTTGCTGGCACAAACCAATTTCCAAGTGGGGCAATTTCCCACGAGGCCGACCCCAATAACCTTTCCTGGTCTGAATTTCGCAGCCCGGGGACCAACTCCCTCCAAGGCTGTGCAAAATTAATCTCCCATTTAAATTTCAATTTCCTTTTAATAATTTTGGCCTTGTGTGCCCAACCGCAGCTGCAGGTAAAAACCCCTTCCTCGGGTTCTTGTGCCCCTCCCACACCCCCCTGCAGCTGTTCCAAATTCTCTATGGAGACCAGTTTTTCCGAGGCTCTATTCCACGACTCTTCCATGTCCGAGTCCAGCTCGGGGCCAAAACACCTCCCCCCCTCCCCCTGCTGGGTATCCAGTTTAGGAGCCTCTGGTGCCCAATTATGGTTTGTGGTGAGGGTCCCCTCGGTTGCTTTAATCTCATCCTGTGGACATTCGATAGACCGACTCACCTCATCCCCCAGATTCTGTTGGACTCGAGCAACCGCTTCCTCGATTGTACTGTCCAAGGTCCCCAGCCGCTGTGTCAAATCATTCTCATTCCCATCAATCAATTGTGGCCTCAACAGGTCTTTATCGATACACACCCGGTCCGGTTCTGGTACCAAGGAGGAGCCTGCCTACTCTAACCTAACATTTCCAAACCTCATTTCTCTTTTACCATTACACCCCCCTACAGTGGTTCTATACAACCAATTTACCCGTCATCCCATGCGTTGGTGCTCTTAGAAATTTGGGTTCGGCCCTCAGTTTTTCACGCTGTTCCATCACACGACATTGTGGCTGGGCAGTGTGGCTCGATTGGCAGACTTGCCTACCTGCATACTCCACTGTGGCACCTTCACAACACTGGAGCCGCCTGTGAGCTCGCCTGCTCCTCGCTAACTCTGGGGGAAGCCCTCACTGGCTCTCCCCCCTTGATGCCTACCACGGCATCCGGCGCCCTAGGCCCCTTCCCTTAGGTACCTGTGCCCACTGCACAACACTAAACTGGTCCCCTGGATCCCTACGGCCTCACCTGGCCGGCGAGCTTTCAGCTCCCGGGGTGCCCCTCCTACAAGAGGACACATTGATGTGCCACACACCCAGCCTCTCAAGAACACCATTGTGAATCAAAACTTTCTCCACACAGCACCAATCGCAGAACAACATCCATTTCCAAAACATCTGAACCCCCACTACTCTAACGCCAATGCAGGCAAAGGGTTCGTCTCCATCGGGGGTGTACTCTGCTCCACAAGCACCCACCTGGTATCATTCATTCAATCTTTTCTTCCACACAAAAAAAATTTCGCCACGCACCTCATTCACACCTCATCTCACTCACAACAAACTTTCCTCCATTCATCCTTTAATTGTCAGGACAACGAGGAAAAAGAAGGAAGGCGCTAAACTACGGTCTGCTATTTCAACAAATAATCCATTCCCAACTTGTCAATTCACATAGACACTAAACTCTAACACTGTCTTCGTCCTGACATCGACATACATCTCTCGACACCAATGCCATCTACAATTTACGTACCCTCTGGGTCAAGTGGGTCCCCCACGGACATATGCTCTCGCCTTTGGTTCCGCACACACGTGCCGAGGAAATCGTGCCTTCATTCTTGCCTCCAGATGCGTGCTGCACGCCCAACATGCCACGCATGTCGCAAACCTCCGGTGGTGCTGTCTCAAGGGGGCCCCGTGAAATGCATGGTGCACCATGCGGGCCCTGTCCACAGCCGCAATGTTATCAGGAAGTTTAGGGCCCATGGCACTGCAGCCAATCTCCCTGGACGTGGCCGCAAGAGAAAACTTTATCGTAGATTGCAGCGAAGGATTGTTCAAATGGTGGAGAAAGCACCTTGATCAACTGCCAAACAGATGCAAGCTGAACTTCAGACACAAGGTACGACAGTTTCAACTCCCACCATCCGTCACCACCACCTTAAAAACTCTCTTCCTCACTCTCCCTGCACTGCCATCTCTCCACCCCACCCCCAGGAGTACCTCTGGCGATGGCTTTCCCTTCGCTCCCAACTTTTGTTCATATATGTGTTATACCATCCAACAAACAGTGATGACTCCATTTACATCTCGTCGTCTGATAACATGGACCAACTTCTATCCACTCATCCCAACTCTCTCTTCCTCATATGTAGTGATTTCAACTGTCATAATGCCAGCTGGCTGGTGTGGGTTCCTCTTTCACCAGCCATGGCACCTCAGCAAAGGACTTCTGCGACCAACTGGGACTGACACAATCTGTCAATTTCCCGACCCGGATCTCAGTCAACGGAGCATCCTCTCTTCTAGACTTGATTATGACAAACTTCCCTGCAAATGTATGCTGCTCTTCTTCTGCTCCAATCGGTTCATCTGACAATTTGCTTGTTAAAGTGGACATCCCTCTGGCCATTCCCAGAGATCCTCCTCAGTGCCGATAAGTCTGTCTTTTCACTCAGGCCAACTGGCACGGTCTTCAAGCAGCCATCAATCATCTGGACTGGTCTGCCATCTCTTCTGCCTCTGACATCAACTCATCCTGGGAATTCTTCCAAAGTAAATTGCTCTCTCTCTCATCCACAGATTTATCCCATCTCGTCTTCAGTTGTCATACCCTTCCTCCCATTCATGGTACACTGAATCATGTAGAGAGGCAGTTGCCCTGAAGCAAATTGCTTTTGCCTCTTGGAAGGCTAATCCAATTGAAGGCAATCTCAGTTCCTTTCACAAAGCTCGGAACAAGTGTGTGTCCACCCTCAGGAGAGGCAGGAAACAATATATCTCGACTCTCAAGACTGAACTCTCAAACCTTTCTCCCTCCTCCAAATCCTGGTGGCATCTGGTCAAATCTGTTTCTGGTGTTTGTTCCCCCTCCATCCCCTCCCTTAACTCAAACAGCTACACAGCTGACTGAATGCCTCAACTTTGTGTCAGCCAACATCACCGCTTTACACAAAAAAGGTGCAAAAACAGATCCTTGCAAATACAGACCAATCAGCCTGCTTCCAATTAACAGCAAAGTCATGGCATCCATCATTGCTTCGTATATCAAATCCATCCTCTTCTCCAATGGCTTGATCTCTGATCATCAATTTGGTTTCATACCAGGTCATTCTACTCTGGCCATGCTGCTTCTGCTGTCTCAACAATGGATGGAGGTCCTCAATGTCAAACAGGAAATTAGAGCTGTCTACCTTGACATGTCACGTGCCTTCGATACGGTCTGGCACCCCTCTCTGCTCACCAAACTCTCCTCCTATGGTATCCATGGAAATCTCCACACATGGATTGTGGACTTCCTCTCTGGTTGCAGCCAACGTGTGGCCCTGAATGGATTTCTCTCATCTCCCCTTCCTGTTCATGCTGGAGTTCCCCAAGGCATTGTTCTGGGCCCTGTGCTTTTAGTGGTCTTCATCAATGATCTCTCTGACTCTCTGGAAAATCCTCTCTATCTCTTTGCTGATGACTCCACTCTCTACCGCTCCATATCTCATCCATCAGATCGGCAGTCTGCAGCCTCTTCACTCTCTGCAGACCTGGATAAAATCACAAACTGTCAAACAAGTGGAACATGTCTTTCAATCCTGACAAATCTCACACTCTCACTATGTATTTCCGAAAAGACCGTCTGGACAACCCACCCATATACTTTCTCAACAATCATCTCCAAGAAGTTATGTCACTCAAACTTTTGGCTCTCACTACCTGCCATGATCTTTCTTGGGAAAACCACATTTCCAAGCTGGCCTCCAAAGCCAGTCACCGACTGGGCATCCTCCGTCATGCAAAGTCCTTCCTTGGCACACCTGAGATCCTCACCACAAACAAGGCTTTCATCCGCAGCTCAATGGAGTACTGCTCTCCCCTCTGGGCTGGTGCTCCTGCCTCACACCTAGCTCGACTTCACGCTGTTGAATCCAAAGCTTTCAGAATCATTGGGATTTCCCACAATGAAGCTGACTCTGAGGGCCTTTCACACACTCACAGGTTGGTTGTCTTTCTGTCCTCCAACGACTCCTCTCCGGCCAAGTTCCCCCAGCTCTGTCTGTGCTATGTCCCCCAAATATTCCTTCAGGTCGCCAAGATCTGCCAGCAACCCTCTTATGGTGAAAATGCCAAAATCAAGACCCTCTGCTCACCTTCACTCTTTCATTCCTCTTTTCTTCCCCTTCTGGAACAAACTCCCTCACTCTCTTCAATCCCACTCCTCCCTCCAGGTCTTTAAAACAGATGTTCACCACCATCTCTTATCTTACCCCATCCAAAACCTTGATATTTTCTACCCCCATTAATTCACCCCTGATGCACTTTTTTGAAATACCGACTTCTTAGTCCTAGCAGTGTCCATTTGTTTTTCCTCTCCCACCCCTCCCTTCCTCTGCCCCTCCCCCCAAGCCCTCTCGCTCCCATAGATATCCCGATGTCCCTTTTCTCTACTGTTGTACTTGTCTGCTTCCCTTTTTTGATTAATGTTAGCTCTTACACAAGCCTCAATCTTGTATCCAAAACAAACAAACAAACAAAAAAAAACACCTCAATGAAAGGAGACCCAGGAGGACCCCACTGCTGCTGAGAGAGAAACTAAGAAAGCCTGACTGGAGTTTGCCAAAACACACCTGAACAAACCAAAATCCTTCTAGGAGAATGTCCTGTATACAGATGAGATCATGCCATCTTCAATGCCATTGATGTTAGAAGCACATCATCTCTTTGTTTACAGAAAACAAAATGAAGCCTTCAAAGAAAAGAACACCTTCCCTACAGTTAAAGATGGAGCAGGTTTAATGATGTTATAAGGTTGGTGTGATGCCTCTGGAACTGGGTGCCTTGAATGTGTGCATGGCATCATGAAATCAGGAAATTACCAAGGAGATTGGAGTCCAATGTTCAACCCAGTGTCAGAAAGCTGGGTCTCTGTTGAAGGTCATGGGTTTTGCAGCAGGACAATGACCCCAAACACACTTCAAAAAGCACCCAGGAATGGTTCAAGACAAAATGCTGGACTGTTCTGAAGTGGCCAGCAATGAGTCCAGATATAAATCCCATTGAACACCTGTGGGGAGATCTGAAAACAGCAGTTGGGAGAAAGCACCCTTCAAATCTGGGAGAACTGGAGCAGTTTGCACAAGAAGAGTGGGTAAAACTGCCAGTAGAGAGGTGGAGGAAGCTCATTCGTGGCTATAGGAAGCGCTTGACTGCAGTTATTTTGTCCAAATTCTGTGCTACCAAATATTAAGTCTCAGGTGTCAATAATTTTGTCAATGCCATTTCTATTTATTTTCTGATTTAAAAGGATATATTAAGTTCTGAATAAAAAACAAAGGTTCTGTAATATTAACAGTGAAATTAAGAATTGTGGAGACCAAATACATTTGTCAATTTCAACTTATTTTTGGAGAAAATTGTGAGTTATTTGAAAAAAGTGCAAGGGTGCCAATATTTTTTGGCCACGACCAACAACAACAACAACAACAACAACAACAGGCATTTTAAGGCCATTTTCCCTGCAAGAGCGGGGGTTAGCCTTGAGGTCCCCATGACAATGTTCTCCATTTTGCCCTATTTCCTGCATCTCCCCTTGTTAACCCCCTTGCCCGCATTTCTTCTTCGACCATATTGAGCCAAGTCTTTCTCGGTCTTCCCCGTCCTCTACTTCCTTCTACATTCATTTCCATCACTCTTCTCAACCAGTCACTTTCATCCTTCCTCAACACATGACCAAACCATCTCAACCTGTTGCTCTTCACAGCATCCATCACAGGCTCTATTCCTATCATCTTTCGCAATTCATCATTTGTCTTCCTCTCTCTCAACGATACTCCGCACATCCACCGAACCATTCGCATTTCCACCCTTTCCAGCCTTCGTTGCTGCTCTACGTTCATTACCCATGTCTCTCTCCCATAAATCATAACACTTCTCACACATGCAGCATCCACCTTTCCCTTCAGCTTCAACGACACTCCACTCCTCGTCAGCACGCCACTCAGTTCCCGAAACTTCTTCCATGCACATCTCACTCGAGCAACCGTTGCCGAGTCTGATCCACCTTCTCCATTCAGCATGTCTCCTAGGTAACAAAATGTTTTCACACCTTCCAGCTTCACGCCGTCTCCAAGATCCAACTCAACATTTCCTCCATCTGCAGCTCCCTCTGTCACACCTTACACTTGAATGTAGCTGCCACACTGGTTAATGACCCTCTCAAACCACTACATTTTTGATGAACCCACTCAGCGCACGACCGTTATGTATATATATATATATATATATATATATATATATATATATATATATATATATATATATATATATATATATATATATATATATTATATATATTATATATAATTATATATATTTATATATATATATATATATATATATATATATATATATATGTATGTGTATATATATATATATATATATATATATATATATATGTATAATCCATATATATATATATATATATATATATATATATATATATATATATATATATATATATATATATATATAATCCAATAATGCACACACAATTTGTAGATAATAAACACGTGCCACCATAAAGTACTCATTTTGTCAGCTAACAGCATTTGTCAGTTGTTCGTTAAGTTTTCCCAGTACACGTTTTTATGCAAAATAATCCCTTTTGTCAACGGAGAATGGTGAGACAGGAGGAGGCATTCTGTCTCATTATAACACCGAATGTAACATATGTTAATTTATGACAGCAGTAAGAGGGCTTTAAAAATTCATCAAGTCATATTTTGTACAACAAGCTGTGTTCCAGCAAAGGAACATGCACAGTGGAAACTAAAAGGCAGCGATCAATTCCTCAGGGTGCCTCAAACCCCCTGAAGTCATTTCCCTGAGGACAGGAATCCGTGTTGTGCAGTACAAGAGGAATGATGGAGTGGACACAAAACGTGGCCTGGAAAAGTTCAATATCCTCCTTGCAATCACCTGCAGCCACAAAATTGAATTCATACTCTCTTCATTCAATTCCAACTTCTTACCCTTTGTGATCATAATCGATTGTATTCCACTTGCTCTACAGAATATTGTATTTTGTTTTGCCCTTTTTGGAGTTCGTGTTTTGATTTTCACTTGCCGGATGCCTATTAGGATTTTTCAGAGCGAGACCACAAGAAAGCAAATCGCTTTTCTTCGGCAATGATGGGATTGCAATGCAGGAATTACTCGTGATTAAAATGACGATTTGGCAGCAGAGGGATGAACTCAGATTTTATGACAGTAAAGTAAAGGTGCAATTAAATCCTCTTCTGACAAACTTTGCCTTATGGCTCCCTCTCTCTAATTAAGGAGGTCTCTTGGATCACTGAATCTGCATGAAAATAACAAGTTTTTTTTAAATTACTCCTCGGTCACAAGTGCTGAGGAATATTGTTGCGGGTATATAGGATTGCATTTTTTTGATTGTGTGTATTGTAGTGGTAAATTGTTGTGTAACATTGGTTGGATATGGCCCCTCCTGCCTCCAGAGTTGTGTAAAGGTAAAAAGGGCGTCTCGGTAGTTATTCCATGAAACACCACATTGAAGGACATGATAAAACCCTTGTTCAGTAGCTTATATCTTATTATGTGTTTTAGGGTAAGGCCTTGTCTTCCATTAAAATAATACTCCATTGCACCAAATCAATTAAGAATAGCTCCCCTTCAATACTTCCATTTCCCAGCCAAACTCTCCATCTGCGGGTAAAGCAGTTCACAAGCGTGGGGTGCACGCCCTCTCATTTCGCTGCTATAGTGAATATGTGCTCCGTGCTCTGTTTGAACAGGAGGGGCGGGGTCGCCCGGGAGAGGCAAGCCCAGGGCGCGCCACGAAGGGCGGGGCTGTTCAGCCCTATGCCCAAATAAGGAAACAAGCCCGTGGCTCGCCACGAGGGGCGTGCCGTCGGCGCCATGCCCAAATAAGGAGACAAGCCCGTGAGATTACCATACAAGGTCACGAAACAGAGCACGGGGGAGGAGGGCGGTACCGAAACCGAGGGGGGCATGTCGGACCCGCGCTGAAGGTTTGGACGAGAAGGGTGCGACGATCGCTGGGACGAGCTACACCAGAGATACGGCAGATGAGTCCAGGTGCGTAAGAGGGTTGGCAGTCCACCGGGAGAGAGTTCAGAGTTGCACCGGAGTGCGTGAGAGATACGAAAAGCCTTTGACAAAGAGCCGCTTCAACCAGCCCCGTTTCAACCCGCCGAGTGACCCTGCCGGCGTGCGCTGTAAAGCCAAATACAAGGAGCTGCCGGCTCCTCACTTCCCGCCCGGAGTGGACCTGCTCGCTATGCCCTGTGATCCCACCTGCTCATCCCTCCAAACGATTCCTACCCTTCCATCCATTTGCGTACGTGAGTTTGTTCTGTTTGTGCTGTCCTGGGTAGTAAACCAAGTCAGTATAAGCTAGTAATTTGCACTGTGTTACCTGCTTTTTCATGTCCGCTGTAAATACCCGTGACTGCTCTTTTTGCTTATGTGTGTGTAAATAATAATAAACCCCGTTACTCTTCTGTACGTCTTCTTCTTCTTCCTCCTCTTTGCATTCGTCGTCTTAGTCTTTTCCCCATTGAATATCTGTGGCGCGATACGGCCAACGTTTGGGTGAATCGGGTTTAGTCGGGGAACAACTGTTCGGCCTTCGCTCGGCAAACAACATCCATATCCGCGGACCGTAACAATTGGTGTCAGGGAGTGTCGGATTTGGACCTGAAGCGTTTAACGCGCTCAAAATTACAAAGTACCGAAATTGCTTTTGTTTTACAAAACCCAAATTTTGAAATCGCGCCATGGCTGGTCAAGGCGACGGGATGCCGGTGGGAGAGATAGACGGGGTAGAACTAGAATCGACCCAGGACCTCGGGGAAATGTATATGGAGGATGTGGTTGAGGGGGTATCAGGCGCACAAAATGGCGTCCTCGCGCACGTGGGTGTAGCGGCACCAAATTTAGCGGCGGCCGCGACCGTAGCAGCGCCGCTGGTGGATTTGAACCTTTTTATGATACAAATGAAGGCCCTTATGGACAAGAATAGTGAAAAAATGGAAAACAGAATGATGGGGGCCCTTATGGGACAAATGGGGAACCGGATGGATGCTTAGAGTGAGCAATTGGGGGAAAAAATGGGCGAAATGGGGGGCAAAATGGGAGAAATGGGGGGCAAAATGGGAGAAATGGGGGGCAAAATGGGAGAAATGGGGGAACGGCTAGAAGCTAAATTTGAGGGTTTAGACAAGAAATTTGAGGGATTAGACAATGGGATAGAGGGGGTGAAACATGGGTTAACGGGGGTGGAAAATAGAATGGCTGCCCAGGAGAATCAGTTAGAGGGGGTGAAAAATGGGTTGAGGGGGTTAGAGGATAGGATGGAAGACAAATTGCGGGAGATAGGGGAGCAATCCGCCCGAGAAATTAAACAAATGGGAGAGCAGATAGAGGAGGTAAAAATCGGGGTAGAAACCAAACTGGATGCTCAGAGGGATGAATTGGGAGAGATGAGGGCGGCATCTACAAAAGAGAGGGAGGAGATGAAAGAGGAGATACGACGAGGTGTAAGTGAGGAGGTCTCGGGGGTACGCGAGGAGGTAAAGCGAGGTGAAAAGCGTATGGAGAAAGAAGTGAGGAATAATACGGCGAGGTTACAAGGGGGAATAGAGGGTCTGACGAGGGGAGTAGAACAGCTGACAGTGGGACAAAAGGAACTCGTGGACCAAGTGGAAAAGAACACTGCAATAATCAGGGGGTTAAAATCGACACAAAAAGCCATTAAGAACGAATTAATAGCGACACAGAAGGAATGTCAGATGGTACATGAGGGGTTGACGAAGAAGTTGGAAGAAGTGACAGAAGTAATGGAAACGAAGGACCGAGAGGTGAGGACGCACATAGAAACGGTTAAAGTGGCGTTAGAGGAAGAGATAGAGGGGGGGCACCGGGAGATGAAAGAGGTGAAGCAAAAATTAGAGGAAGTGGAAGAAGAGGTGAGTGAAATGAAGAAGGGATGGACAGAAACTAAGAGGGAGATAAAGGAGGAAGTAATGGAATTGGTACAAGGTCGGTGCTCAAATCGTGATGTTGTGCTCGCTAACCAAATAAAGAGTTTGCAGGTGGCGAAGGAGGTGCGGAGACGAGGTGCCAAGGTGAGTGGCGATATACGAGGAAATGTATATGATGTGAGGGGAGCTTCAGTCGGCTTGGGGGTTGATTTGGATCCGGGTGTTCGTGAGAGGCCGTTGGTGAAGTGTGCGACAGGTACGGTGTGCGAAGGAGGAGGTGTGCGAGAATGTCCGACTCTGGGGTGTGTGAGGAAAAAGTGCGCCGAGGAGTGAGTGTGCTGTCGAGAGTGAGTTGGTCGAAGCGCGTGTGCGAGGGGGCACATGGAAGCGTGGAGTGGGGAGTGTTACGGAGGAAGTAACGAGAGAGTGTGCGCAAGAGGATGCGCGAGAAAGGTGTGTAACGGACGGGTGCATGGGGAAAGAGTGCGCTGTCAAGAGTAAGGGAGAATGCACGCCTGTGGTGAGTGTTACAGAGGGTGTAAAGGGAGAGTGTGCGCAAGAGTGTGTGCGAGAAAGGTGTGTAACGGACAGGTGCATGAGGAAAGAGTGCGCTGTCGAGAGTAAGGGTGAGTGCGCTGTCAAGATTGGTGGTGAAAGTAGTGAGAGTGACACGGAGCATGAGTTGGTTGTGACAGGTGAGAGAGGATGTACACCTGGAATGGAAGGACGCACACCTGGAATGGTAGAGCGTGTGTGGGAATGCACACTTGAGTTGGTAGTGAGGCACGTGGTTGGGTGTGCGAGTGAGAGCACACCTGTGATTGTCACAAAGGAGGTGACCGAGAAGGGGGCGCGAAGAGGTGTGTTGGTGAGGTGTGCGAACGACGAGTGTGTGCCAAGGTGTTCGGTGGACAGGTGTGTGACCAAGTCTGTGAGCGAAAGAACGAGTGCAATAACGAAGCACGCGGGGTGTATGGGCGGCGTTGGAACGCCGGGTTCGGTGAGGGTGAAAGGGGTAGCGTATGCGTGTAAGCATGCAGGTGAGGCATTGACGGTAACCGGGTTAGCGGTTAGAACGACATTTAGCCGAATCAGGCCCTCGGTGCGCGTCGGCCAACTTCGCGTGCCGCGAGGACCAGCGGGGATCCGAACCACAGCGGGTTCGAAAGGACTGCCGTACGTGATCCACGCTGGGCCGCGCTTGGAACGGCTGCGTCCGTGCTCCGCTAGGCGGAACGGGCAGCCCGATAGGAAGGGTCGTCATGGCGACCCCTTTTTGTTGAGGCGTTCCGGCAGGTCGAGATCGGGACATTGGATGGCTCCGTGCCGAGATGGTGCGTGGGATCTCGGCCCGGGTAAACCTCCTTCCTTGCACCGAATGTCGGACGCATCCAGCCGCCGGCACCAAACAACCCGCATTTATTGCTCGGCTTTACGAAGCCGAGCTTTAGAAGTGAATTGGCGCACCGAGAGGCACTAGTGAGAAGACTGATGATGAGGATAGTGGTCTGGACCCGAAATTAGAAAAACAAAATTTGATGATTGGCAAAGGGATTGGCAGAGTGATGATTGGCAGAGGATGGGTAGAGTGATTGGCAAATTTTTGATTGGCTGAAATTTGGTGAGCAAAATTGGTAGTGGAACGTGCCCCATGTGATGGGATGGCCAATCCACCATCCCTCACAGCGGGGGGCAAAGGAGCACTAGTTTTATGGGGTTTATGGCAGTGTAAGCTCGCCGAGGGAGGGTTTGGATAATGTGTAGGGCCCTAGAAGATGACATTAGGTAACGTTAAGATTAGTTAGGGACAATGACACCTGTAGTGGGGACGCAGGTAGTTTAGAGTGGATGATAATGACGAGGGAGCGCAAAAGTTTAAAGGGACGACTGGGAAGCGCAAGTTTCAGAAGGGAGTAGTTAGATGAGATGATGCAGTGTATGAGTGAGAGAAGGTGATTGCGTGTGGTGTTGACCAAATGGTCCAGGAAGGAAGGAGGGTGCAGGTGGCACCAGGTGTGAGTGCACAGGTGTGCACCAACAGGTGTATGGAATAAATGGTTGTGTGGAAGAATGGTTGTATGGAATAAATGGTCTGGAGTATATGGAGAATTGGAATGGATGGTCGTGGAGTGAGTATGGTGGAAACCACGGAGTGGAGTGGATGGTGCGAAGGTGTGAATGGGGGAAGGATGGACCCCCATCACGAATACCCAGGGCGGGTAGTGTAAGTGTTAGGTAGAGGGTATAGGTAAATTGTGGTTGGATATTGGCATCTGTGGTGCGGGTGACAGAATGGTATTTGGATGGGTGCATTCGTGTTGTGGAAATGGCTGGGCGTGTAGCCTGTTAGTGTGTGTAGTTGGTTTGGGCACTCCACCACTGTGAGGATGTCGGCCAGGTGAGGCCGCAGGTGGGCTCTGGGAGCCGGTAGAGTTGTTGTGGATGGGGCCCGAGGATCCGGAGGACGGACCCGGGTAGCCCAGTGCCAGAGGGCACCAAGGGGTGACAGAGCCAGGAGGGGCCTTCCCCAGTTAGTTAGGTTAGGGTGAGGAGCTGGGTAAGCTCGGGTGGCAACTGCAGTGGTGGAGGTGTGCAGGTGGGTAGACCTGCTGGGAGAGCTACACGTCTCAGCCCAGAAATTGTGCAAGGGCACCGGGAGATGAATCGGGGGAGTGAGACCCCAAATTGAGAAGCACCACAGTTTGGTCAATGGGAATTGGTTTTTAGAACCCATAGTGTAAGTTGGCCAATGGAATGGCAGGGAAAGACCCCGGGTAGTGTAACGTGTGTTAATGTCATTTAGAAAGTAGTTAGGATGAAGATCTCCTCGCACCATCTGCATCCACTCACCTGAGATGACGTACCTCCACACCATGCCATGTTTAATTATTTTTGATGCAAATGTTTGGAATGGGAGACGCATCATGACGTGGGTGTGACATTGTGCTTTGTTGTTCCATCTCTTCCTCCTTATGAGGATTGATGATGAATTGGGTGATGGCAAATTTTGGATAGAGGGATTGTGGTGACGAATTTGGTATTGGGGAAATATGGGGAAGACGTGACAGTAGCGACGAATTTGTAAATGTGTAGATTTTGTACATATGGGGTAAGGGCAAGGGTAGTGTAGGTGACAGGGGGGGGTGACGTACGGTAGGGACAAGCTTTTCTCACTTCGCTCTCCGTACGCACTTCGCCTTGCATTGCCTTTGTTGATGTGTACCCTTGTGACCTTACCCCTCGCTCATCTGTCTTCCCCCCTTTGTCTCCCACATGAGGACCTGAGCGCCATTGGGTGCCAAGGGGAGCGTGCGTGAGTCGGCCATTGTGCGCCCGAAACTCCCAGAACCAGCTGTCTGCATCGATGCACCACATTATGGACCACATGTCTGTGGCCGAGCACCACTGATGGACCCCATGGGTTGGGGCATGGCCCCTCTGCTGGAACCGGCCATGAGGGCCCGAAATCTTGCTGGCGGACCTTGACCACAGGGCACCGATGCCCCACAGGTGAACCACACTAGTCGGCCCTGTGGGCCATAAATAAAATAAATAAAAATGGACACATTGGGTGCATTTCATTTTCAGTTCAAATAGGCCGCCAGTAAGAAAATGAAAGAAAATGACAACATCTGGAAGAAATAATAATAGCCAGCAGAGGGAGCCGAAGAGCAAGAGACCACCTGCAAGGTTAGGGGTTGTCGATTTATTTTATTCATGAACATTGATGAACTGTGGTGACTGCACCGATTGGTGCTTGAGGGTGTACTGGTGCGTTTTTGGGTGCTTTCATGGTGCATTGATGCAGAGCAGACTGTCTCCCCCCCAGAAAGAACGATCACAGGTCCTGGGTTAGTTTTGTAAATAAAAGTAGCGTCAATTGTAAATAATGCTCCCCACCGTCAGTGTGTAGTTTGAAGACCATTCCGCAATTCGGTTAACTGTGGGCATGAGTCTGTTAGGCAGGGTGCAATGGAGCAGCGGGACATATTTATCTATGTTTTAAAACTGTCGCACTCAGGGTCAGGTTAAAAGTAGAGGGAACTACACCTACCTGTCACACTAAATTAAAGTTATAGGCCCGGGACGTGCTAAGAGGAGGAGGGTGCAGTGTTGCGGATATAAGGATTGCATTTTTTTGATTGTGTGTATTGTAGTGGTAAATTGTTGTGCAACATTGGTTGGATATGGCCCCTCCTGCCTCCAGAGTTGTGTAAAGGTAAAAAGGGCGTCTCGGTAGTTATTCCATGAAACACCACATTGAAGGACACGATAAAACCCTTGTTCAGTAGCTTATATCTTATTATGTGTTTTAGGGTAAGGCCTTGTCTTCCATTAAAATAATACTTCATTGCACCGAATCAATTAAGAATAGCTCCCCTTCAATACTTCCATTTCCCAGCCAAACTCTCCATCTGCGGGTAAAGCAGTTCACAAGCGTGGGGTGCACGCCCTCTCATTTCGCTGCTATAGTGAATATGTGCTCCGTGCTCTGTTTGAACAGGAGGGGCGGGGTCGCCCGGGAGAGGCAAGCCCAGGGCGCGCCACGAAGGGCGGGGCTGTTCAGCCCTATGCCCAAATAAGGAAACAAGCCCGTGGCTCGCCACGAGGGGCGTGCCGTCGGCGCCATGCCCAAATAAGGAGACAAGCCCGTGGGATTACTATACAAGGTCACGAAACAGAGCACGGGGGAGGAGGGCGGTACCGAAACCGAGGGGGGCGTGTCGGACCCGCGCTGAAGGTTTGGACGAGAAGGGTGCGACGATCGCTGGGACAAGCTACACCAGAGATACGGCAGATGAGTCCAGGTGCGTAAGAGGGTTGGCAGTCCACCGGGAGAGAGTTCAGAGTTGCACCGGAGTGCGTGAGAGATACGAAAAGCCTTTGACAAAGAGCCGCTTCAACCAGCCCCGTTTCAACCCGCCGAGTGACCCTGCCGGCGTGCGCTGTAAAGCCAAATACAAGGAGCTGCCGGCTCCTCGCTTCCCGCCCGGAGTGGACCTGCTCGCTGTGCCCTGTGATCCCACCTGCTCATCCCTCCAAACGATTCCTACCCTTCCATCCATTTGCGTACGTGAGTTTGTTCTGTTCGTGCTGTCCTGGGTAGTAAACTAAGTCAGTATAAGCTAGTAATTTGCACTGTGTTACCTGCTTTTTCATGTCCGCTGTAAATACCCGTGACTGCTCTTTTTGCTTATGTGTGTGTAAATAATAATAAACCCCGTTACTCTTCTGTACGTCTTCTTCTTCTTCCTCTTTGCATTCGTCATCTTAGTCTTTTCCCGATTGAATAGCGGTGGCGCGATACGGCCAACGTCTGGGTGAATCGGGTGAGTCGGGGAACAACTGTTCGGCCACGGTGCCTTCGCTCGGCAAACAACATCCATATCCGCGGACCATAACAATATAATGAGCTCGGATGTGAAGGGATTTTTTGTTTGTTTGTTTCGGCCTGCTCAAATATGCCTTGACTTGCCACACAAACTTCTGGTATGCATTTTAAAACTGGACAATGCGTCTTCTATCATTAAATAAAGGTACATTTTGATTACAATTCATGCAGAGGAAACGAGGTAATGCATGTACCAGCGATCGCGGCAGCGGTCTAATATACATCGCCCAATTAAGTTACGTTCTCATTGAATGAATGAATGGTTTTTTTTTTTTTTTTTTTTTTTTTGCTCGTTTGATCGTTTTTTGCTCGAATGATCGTTTTAAGGCCATTTTCCCCGCTAGAGCGGGGGTTAGCCTTGTGGGCCCCATGACAATCATGGTTCCCTTTTTGAGGCAGTTTTTATGGCCGGATGCCCTTCCTGACGCCAACCCTTGGTCACGCTCTTACGATGCGCAGGGATACGGTGTATCTATTCTAAATCGGGGTACACACCGTGATCATTCATCCCAGCAAGCTGGTACTCAATTTGCCGACCTCGGAAGGATGACAGGCTGAGTCAACCCCCCTGGCGTTAATTCAGCGATCGACCGGGATTCGAACCCAGGATCCTAGGATCCCAAGCCGGCACCCTGACCGCTAAGCCAACACCAGGCTCTCATTATGTAGACAAAATAAAATAGTGGTCTTTAAAATAAATAAAACTTTTGGTTTTCACTCGACTTTAAGGCTGAATTGTGTGCAAGTACAGGATTTATAAACAAATTGATGGACATGTAATTCACATATTATATGAAGTAAATAAACATTAGAGGCAACGAAAATCGGCTTGGAAGTGAAATTCCAGCATACGTAATTAATGAGTCGGGAGGCCGAAGAAATTCCCGAGATTTTTTTTTTTTTTTTACTTCTTCTTTTAGAAGTTATTATGCACACGTAAACTTTTAAATGCTCTTTAAATGCTGTAAAACTTCGCTCTTTCACGAGCCTCGATCTTGTATACAAAAAAAAATAAAATAAAATAAAATGGACACGTAAACTATAAATACGGTTACATGAAATGTGCACGTCCACTTTTGTACACACAACATGCAGACAAAGGTTTTGTAGATTTTAAAAACTAAAAATGTGTTGAAAACTGCACAAGGCATATGTTCATTACAACGAAAATAGTCATGATTAACATTTGAAGTCCTTAATTAAAAGTCCTTAATTTGACTGACACACGACAAGCTGGAGGCGACAAAACGCGGTTTGGTCGGAATCCAAAGCTGGTTTTATTTTAATAATTTATTTTTCCCAAACGTGGTTAAAAATGCTTTAGTCACTGTCCATGACACAAAATACACCAGAATACTGAGGTAGTTGTTTATTGATAAGATAAGAAGTGGACTCCAACAAAATTTGCCTTTTAAGGGGATGTGGTATCATATTTTCAAAATGGCCACATTAAATTTTGAAATACATTTCTTTGGGCATATCTCCACTTCTCCTGGACATTTTGAGTTCTTTTAAGTGAGTGAAGCGCAGGAAGTCCAGTCTTGTAGCCTGAGCGGAAGACCCCTGGGGATGAGGTTGGCCTGCAATGGGTTAACTGCATATGGGCAGAGCTAATATAGTCACGTGAGAATACTAATTGTTTGCATTGTTAATTTACTTGCAGGCAACTGATTGGGTAGTGCTGGTAGAAGTGAAGCCACCGTTGAATATAGTTGTCACTGTGGATTGTCGTTACAGAGCACAACTTTAGTATATAGGAGTCCAGCAGTGTTATAATAATCTACCAGACCTAACAATATGTCTAAAAAGATGGTGGTTGTGACTGGCAGCGCAGATGCACTAATAAGGGACAATTCAATGACTCCCTCTGATTGGACTAAGTGCATTACCTGTCAGATGGATAAAGAAGAACACTCCGCCAGATATCCAGCAAAGTCCACTAGATCATGTGTTTCTGACTATGAAACATTTGTTTCCAACTTATTGGAATTTGAAAAGCTTGGTGAAATACCACTGGATGTCGATCCCAAACGTATTGATGATGGTGAAGGTATCCGACAGACATTAGAGAACCACACGGCATGGTGGCACAAAATCTGTTACAAAAGATCATTTGACCAGGAAAAGAAAACAGTGCCAGGCCTGAAAGCACACTCAGAGGGAAAACATGTGTTGCTGATGTTTGAGAAAGACATTGGAGAAGAGATAATGAGCGCATGGAACCAAAACGATAAGTCAGATGCTATAATCCTTGCCAAAGCTGCCGCAATAGTAAGGAGTTACATGTTCGAGATGAAATCCAGCTCCAGTGGCTCTTCTGCAGGGAAATGCCAGGAGGATGCAAGGCCAGAAAAATTGAAAGCATTAGTCAATATGATTTTAGAAGGGCCAAATATAAAATACCAAACTGAGGATGACAATAAATCTGTTGGGCTAACAGTTGCACAACTGATCATGTTCAAAACATTGTCAAACACCAGAGAAGAGGTGGGGTGAAATCATGGGTGGTTAGTCATATGAGAAACAGGAAGATACCATTTCGGATTCACCTCGGCCTTATGGTCCAGGTACAGACACGCAGTAGGCAGCTAAATGACAATCTGCATTCGTACGGCATATACATAGGACACAACAGACTCCTAACTATACACAAAGAAATAAGTTAAGCACCCCTACACAACGAATTAAGGTAAGCACCCCCTAATATATATTCTTTGTGTATATGTATACATTGGCATATATTCTAGGGTATGTGAGATCAAATAATGATTGGTATGACATTAGCAATTATCCATTGATGAAATGCAGATGAGTGCACTCATCTGTGACGCCCATCGCTCGTGCAGCACGTGTTATCATCCACGTGGTCGTGATTTTCTGTAAATGCACTATCATCACGGGTTATTGCAAGTCACGCCTGAGCTCGTGTGGGGGTTACATGGTCATTTTCTCGTAATGGTGGCTCGTAGACAGTTGTCGGACGGAGAACGATGGCGGATAATAGGCATGATCGAGTCCGGAATGTCCAGAAAAGCTGTAGCTCGAACGTTTGGTTACCACCATTCGGTGATCAGTCGGTTGGTGCAGAAACACCAGGAAACGGATGCGGTGAAGGACCGCCCAAGGTCTGGAAGACCTCGCGTGACAACAGTCCGCCAAGATAGAGCGCTTTTGAGACTGGTGCGACGATATCCCTTCGCCTCGAGCCATTTCCTGAAGGACAACTGGCTGCCCAACAGAAGGCTATGTCACCGTACCGTGAGGAACCGCCTGAAATCGGCCGGTTTAAGGTCAAGACGAGTGATCAAGCGTCCAAGGCTACTCGAACGACATCAGAGGGAGCGTTTGGCATGGTGCCTAGCGCGACGTGGATGGAACATCCGGTCTTGGAGGCGAGTTCATTGGTCGGATGAAAGCCGGTTCTTGCTGTACGTGACAGATGGGCGTGTTCGGGTGTGGTGCCACAAAAACACCGCGTATGCACCTAAAAACATTCAACCAACGGTACCCTTTGGTGGTGGCTCGATGATGGTCTGGGGATGCTTCTCCCATGACTGTAAGTTGGACCTGATAACTGTGCGAGGTAACCTCAACGGAGAGCGATATGCCGAGGAAATCCTGAATACCACCGTAATCCCGCACTTCGATGACCACACCCTCGCCAGCAGACCCATCTTCATGGATGACAACGCCAGGCCTCACCGTGCGAGACGCGTCCGAGCCTTGCTGGAGCAAGGTGCTGTGACAACCATCCCCTGGCCTGCGTACAGTCCTGACCTGAACCCCCTCGAGCACGTTTGGGACATGTTGGGATGACAAATTGCGAAGATGGTCCCTCCAATAGCCAATCTGGATGAATTGGAACGTGCATTACATCGGGAATGGAACAACCTGCCACAGCAACGCATACGACGGCTTACAGGGTCTATGAGACGTAGGGTTGAGTCAGTGATCCGATCACGTGGGTCCTACACACGTTATTGACGCAAAGATCGCTAGAGGTCTTCTCAGAACAATGACTGTACGTTAGAAAACATAAACGTCATCCACACTGTCCGTGATGGACCTATAGCTCCATACTTAAATTGAGGTGAAAATATGCCTAAAATTCCCAAAAAATTTCACCTTAAATTATTCAGAATAAAATATTGAAAACGGCATGATTGTTATGTTTTTATGTGACCATAATATCACTTCTCCAGAAAATATAGCAATATCATGGGTATATTACACTGTTTTGACGACAACAAAGTTGTAATGTGCGAGGTTGTAAAAAAACGGGGGGGGTGCTTAACTTAATTCTTTGTGTATATATCACCTGAACTGGGCAATAGGGTCAGCAACTTCTACCACAAACAAAATGTGGTATGTCCTCAACAACTCAGGTGAGGGTTGCTGACTGTACAGACTCTACTCAACCAAGAGCAGATGACAATGGCTGAATACATATCATGGGAAGGTCATCATGCAACCGCAATAACAAGGCCTGCCCATCCAAAATGCACCAGTGCCTTACTATCTCTGTTCCATGATCAGGCACATACTGTCACCATGATACGCCACTCCCTGACTCTGATGGAGCAGGGCATACAACATCTCAACCCATGCAAGATTTCCGTTTACACTGTAGATCAACCTCTGTATGCACTCACCAAATGGTCACTGTGGCGGTAGCCTGTATGTACGGAGAGGCCCGATTCGTCATTGTACCTGGAGGCTTACACATCGAGATGGTCTTGTTTCAGGTACTATGTGACTGGCTTGAGGGTAGTGGTGGGCAAGTGCTCTGGTGCAAGCAAACATCACAACGTCAGGAAGGGCAAACTCCATGCAGCTATGTAACACGGACAAGATGGGCACACCAAGTAACGGCTGCTAGTCTCGGTGTCCTAGAGAGAGCTACATACCAACTTTATCTTGGCATGCATCCTGCTGATGTGAATGGTGTGAAGGTGCAAACCACAATCGGAAGCTCACCCACAGTTCCTGTTGTGGAGTATGACAATCTCTCTTGAGCTCCTGGTCATGCAGTTTGTGAGATCTTTGAAAGAAGGCAACTTCCAACTGTGTGTAGAGACGCTTCGAAAGCTGGCCCCGTGGTTCTTTGCCATGGATCGTACACACTACTTAAGGTGGATGCCAGTCCTTAATCAGAGACATTATTCAGCTGAAGGACACACATCCAAGTGTTTATCATCAGTTCGACAATGTCACTTTGTGGTGCAAAAGACAACACACACCTTCTCATCAATGGCCCTGGATCAAAATCACGAACAGTTGAATAAGGTCATAAAGGGACATAGAGGGGCCGTGGGCTTGACCAAAAATCCAGTGGCTCTTCTCAGGAGGATTATTGCAGGTCCTGAAATTGCAAAACTAGTAAATGAGTTTGATGAACACAGTTACAAGCAGTGTGGGAAACCAAGAACAGTCGGAAGATGGGCAGACAGAGTTCAGGAAAGATGGGTGTGAGCTGTCTGGAATTGCACATTACATGGGCAACTCATTCCATGATGATGGGGAAGGATCTTGTCACCCTTGATACAAAGGTACTGTAGTGATGGACAGCTCAGTTCAAAGCCGACAAACAGTAGAAAATCAAATCTAATCAAATGCAAATGAGACAAATCTAAATCTTTAAGCAAATGAGAAAATTATCTAATCACATGAAATTGAATCTTAGTCGATTAAAAATACTCAAAAATGTAAAATAGAAGTGAAGATATGCCCAAAGAAATGTATTTCAAAATATCATGGCGGCCATTTTGAAAATAAGATGCCACACCCCCTTAAAAGACAAATTTCGTTGGAGTCCACCTCTTATCTTATTTTTCACCTGTCATAACACATGTGTAGCCTACCAAATTTGATGTTTTTATAACAAACTGAACAATTCATGTGTACGAAGCTGCACTAAAGGAGCTTCCATCTAAATACAACTTCTAACTCGGTGATTGTGGTGACACGATATTAAATATGCGCCAGTAAATGGTAAACGCCTCTCCTTCCTTCAGAGCGAATGCCCAACCAAAACACGTTCAGACTTTGTTATAACATCAGCATTTAATCCGCAGCTCAATGGAATAGTGCTCTCCCCTCTGGGCTGGTGCTCCTGCCTCACACCTAGGTCGTCTTCACGCTGTTGAATCCAAAGCTTTCAGAATCATTGGAATCTCCCGCGATGAAGCTAACTCCAAGGGCCTCTCACTCACTCACCGCAGGCAGGTTGGTGGTCTTTCCGTCTTCTACCGACTCCTCTCCGGCCTTGCTCCCCCAGCTCTCTCTGGGCTCTGTCCCCCAAATATTCCTGCAGGCCGCACAAGATCTGCCTGCAACCCTCTTATGGTTAAACTGCCGAAATCAAGACTCTCTGCTCACCTTCACTCCTTCATTCCTCTTTTCTCTCACCTCTGGAACAAACTCCCTCACTCTCTTCAATCCCACTCCTCCCTCCAGGTCTTTAAAACGGCTGTTCACCACCATCTCTTATCTTCCCCCATCCAAAACCTTGATCTTTTCTACCCCCGCTAATTTCACCCCAAATCCACTTTTTTGAGGTGACTTTTGACTTCTTTCCTGGAAGTCCTTGGTGTCCTTGCGTTTTATACCTATCCTGCCTCCCCCCAGGCCCTCTCCCTCCAAAAACATCTCCTGATGTCCCTGCTCTCAAATGTTGTGTTTGTGTGCTTCCTCCCCTTCTCTCCCCATCTTGTCGACCGCTCCCCTTTTTATATACTGTTGCGAATATGGAATTTGGCCTCCATATCCGCTTGTAAATATTCCCCTATTTCCCCAATACTCCCCAACTATCCCCAATCCCCCATTCCCTAGTCCCATTGTCTGTAAACAACACTCTGTAGAACCGACCTTCCCCTTTTTCCCCCATTAAATGTCGTGCCCAGGTCCACCGCATCTCACGTAGACAACTTTCGGACATCTTGCTAGTTATTCTTAGTCTATGTCAGTTAAGGACTCGTTTCCATTAATTCTGACTCTTCGTTGCACCAGAATGTGATTATATGGCACCAGTAGTGAGTTTAGGACCTTCCCATACCTCCTTCCATCTTCTTCCCCAAACAACAACAACAACTACAGCTACAACAACAACTACAACCACGGCGCGCGGGGGGAGTGTGCGTCCTCCCACCAGCTCGGTTAGCCGCCATGACCATGCGCTCCACGGGGTTACCACGAAGGGGCTGGCTGTCAGCTCCTCGTCAAGGGCGGAGCCTGGTAAACCCCCCGCACGCACCCAATGAGAAGCAACGTGCCGATTCCACGAGGCGGAGCTAACGAGCCGAGGGCGTGTCACTCCCCGCCGGATATACGCAGCCACTTGCCGGATGTGAGGTCAGATGCGCCCCCAGCTTGAAGAAGAGCAAGTCACTACCTCCGAGCGCTGCGACCTCCCCGCATCAATGGACCGGACCGAACCGGGTCGATTCTGCCTTGAGCCAAGAGTGCACCTTGAGCCATCGACTGCCTGCCTTTCCTTGCCATCAATCCCCGTGTGAGTCAGCCTTTTGTCCCGTTTATCTGTCGTCTGTTGGGGTTAATATAAGAGTGTGTCTAAGTGCTCGTCTTTCTATGCTGTCCCTCTTGTAGTTGTAATCTAACCTTCCGAACGAATATAACCTCCTCCGGAGGTCTTGAGAACCGTATCCCTGGTGTCGTGTCCTTTTAATCCCAGCCGTGTGTCCTTTTCCTTCATTGATTTAGCATAGCGCGATTTGGTCAACGTCGGGTGGAATCGGGTGAGTTGGGGAAGAATCGGGGCAACTGTTAGGTCGCGGCAATACCACCGCTCGGTAAATAACATCTAAGCCGCGTCCGTAACAATTGGTGTCGAGGAGTGGAATTCGGACCCGGGACTAAATTTATTAGGCCTAAATTTGGAGTAGAATCGATTCGGAGCGCGTTTCCCGCGCGAAATTATAACGGCGAAATTTGATTTTGTTATACGGAAATAAAAACCCGAATTTTGAAAGTCGCACTATGGCAGACCAAGACAGCTGGGGTCCGGTAGGGGAGAGTGAGGCAGGGTCGGTCCAGGACCAAATTGAGGGACGCGAGGAGAGCGAAGCAGTGAGGGCGGCAGGGTCGCAAAATAGCGTTGTCACGCACGAGGTGGCCACGGCGTCCACGCCCGCGACCGTGGCAGCGCCCCTGGTGGATTCGAACCTTTTCCTCCTGCAAATGAGGGCCCTTATGGAACAAATGGTGGGAATGAGGGCTGATAGTGAGCGGTTGGGAAACCAAATGGGGGTAATGAGGGACGAAGCGAGGGCTCAGAGTGAGCAAATGGGGGTAATGAGGGACGAAGCGAGGGGTACCAGTGAGGGGTTAGACAATAATTTTAAGGGATTAGACAAGAAATTTGGGAAGTTAGACAATAATTTTGAGGAGTTAGACAAGAAATTTGGGAAGTTAGACAATAATTTTGAGGGGTTAGACAACGGGATAAAAGAGGTGAGAAATGGGTTAATGGGGGTAGAAAACAGAATGGCCGCTCAAGAGAATCAAATGGAAGGGATGCAAAAGGGGTTAGAGGGGGTAGAAAATAGAATGGCTGCCCAGGAGAATCAGATAGAGGGAGTGAAAAATGGGTTAGAGGGGTTAGAAAACAGGATGGAAGGCAAATTGAGGGACATGAGGGACCAAGCGGAAAGGGAAGTTAACCAAATGGGGCAGCAGATAGAGGGGGTCAGAATGGGGGTAGAAACCAAACTGGATGCTCACAGGGAGGAAATGGAGCAGATGAGGGTGGCATCTGGGCAGGAGATGCAAGTGATGGGAGAGGAGATCAGGAGAGGAGTGAGTGAGGAGGTCGGAGGAGTGCGCGAGGAGGTGAGGCACTGTAAGGAGCACATGGAGAAGGAGGTGAGAAAGGGGACTGTAAAGTTACAAGGGGGCATAGAGGACCTGACGCAGGAGGTGGAGCAGCTGACGGTGGGACAGACGGAGTTAGTGGAGCAGGTTCAAAGGAACACTGCGGTATTAGGAGGATTAAAAGCGACACAGAAAGAACTAAAAGACGACTTGATAGCGACGAAGAGGGAATGTCAGATGGTACGTGAGGGACTGACAACGAGGTTGGACGAGGTGATAGAGGTAATGGAGACGAAGGACCGGCAGGTGAGGACGCACATGGAAACGGTCAAGGTAGCCTTGGAGGATGAGCTTGAGGAGACGTACCGGGGAATAAAAGAGGTGAAGCACAAATTAGAAGAAGTGGAAGAAGGGATGAGCGAAATTAAGAAGCGACGGAGAGGGGATAAGAAAGAGATAAAAGAGGAAGTAAAAGAATTGGTCCAAAGTCTGTGTTTGGATCGTGATGATGTGCTCATTAACCGGATGAGGGATTCGCAGGTGATGGAGGAGAAGCGAAGAGGAAGAGGACCCGGTGTAAGTGGTGACCAATATGGTCGTGCGTATGACGCGCCAGGTGATTTAATGAGCTTGGGGGTCGAGATGGACCCGGGTGTTCGTGAGAGGCCACTGGTGAAGTGTGCGACAGGTCTGGTGTGCGAAAAAGGAGGTGTGCGAGGAAGTCCGACTCTGGGGTGTGTGAGGAAAAAGTGCGTGCCAAGGAGTGAGGGTGCTGGCGAGAGTGAGTCGGTCGTAGCGCGTGTGCGAGGGAGCACATGGAAGCGCGGTGTGGTAAGTGTTACAGAGGGTGTGACGGGAGAGTGTGCGCAAGGGTGTGCGCGAGAAAGGTGTGTGACGGACAGGTGCATGGGGAAAGAGTGCGCTGTCAAAGGCAAGGAAGAATGCACACCTGTGGTGAGTGTTACAGAGGGTGTGACGGGAGAGTGTGCGCAAGGGTGTGCGCGAGAGAGGTGTGTAACGGACAGGTGCATGAGGAAAGAGTGCGCTGTCGGGAGTAAGGGTGAGTGCGCTGGCAAGAATGGAGGTGAGAGTAGTGAGAGTGACAAGGAGAGTGAGTTGGTTGTGACAGGTGAGCGAGGATGTACACCTGGGATGGAAGGATGCACACCTGGAATGGTAGAGCGTGAGTGGGAATGCACGCTGGAGTTGGTGGTGAGGCACATGGTTGGGTGTGCGAATGAGAGCACACCTGTGATTGTCACAGAGGAGGTGACAGAAGAGGGGGCGCGAAGAGGTGTGTTGGTGAGGTGTGCGAGCGGCGAATGTGTGCCAAGGTGTTCGGTGGTCAGGTGTGTGACCAAGGCTGTGAGTGGAATAAGGGTACCTGGGTGTGTAAGGAAAGGTACGAGGAGCATGGGCACGGCTGGATGTGTGAGCAAGGAACGGGCTGCGGGGTGTAAGCATGCAGGTGAAGCATCGACGTTAGACGGGGTAGAGTTTAGAACGACTTATAGCCGAATCGGGCCCTCGGTGCGTGCCGGGCCTCGCGTGGAACGGCCGCGTCCAGGCTCCACTAGGTGGAGCGGGCAGCTGGATGGGAAGGGTCGTCATGGCGACCACGTTTTGTTGAGACGTGCCGGCAGGTCGAGATCGGGACATTGGATGGCTCCACGCCGAGGTGGTGCGTGGGATCTCGGCCCGGGTAAGCCCCCGTCCCTGCCCCGAATGCCGGACGCATCCAGCCGCCGGCACAAAACAACCAGCATCCATTGCTTGGCTTTACGAAGCCGGGCTTTGGACAGGAATTGGCGCACCGAGAGGCATTAGTGAGTAGACTGGGTGATGAGGTTAGTGTTTTGGACCCAAAATTAGAGAAAAACAAAATTTGATGATTGGCAAAGGATTGGCAGTAGTGATTGGCAGATGATGGGTAGTGATTGGCAAATTTTTGATTTGTTGCAATTTGATGTGCAAAATTGGTAGTGAGCGATGGGCCCGGTGGGTAAGGGGGGGCATCCCTGCCACCCTTCCCATAAGTGGGGCAAAGGAGCTATAGATTATGGGGTGTATGGCAGTGAAAACTAGCCCGGGTGGGTTAGGATATGGTGTGTAGGGATCTAGCGAAGATTGACATTAGGTGACGTTAAGTTTAGTTAGTGACTGATACCTGTAGTGGGGACGCAGGTAGATTAGTATGGATGATAATGACGAGGGAGCGCAATAGTTTAAAGGGACGACTGGGAAGCGCAAGTTTCAGAAGGGAGTAGTTAGCTGAGATGATGCCGTGTGTGTGAGAATTGAACAGGTGTGATTGCACAGGTGTGCAACTGGACAGGTGTGTGGAGCAGTGTATGAGTAGTGAGTGTGTGGATCAGCGCGAATGCGCTTGGGGAGAGAAGGGTGCAGGTGGCACCAGGTGTGAGAGCACAGGTGTGCAAGTACAGGTGTGTGGAGAGAGTTGGAGTAAGTGGTACGGAGTGGTGTGCATGGTGCGAAGGTGTGGATGGGGGAGGAGTGGACCCTTTTCACGAGTACCCGGGGCGGGTAGTGTAAGTGTTAGGTAGAGGGTACAGGTAAATTGTGGTTGGATATTGGCATCTGTGGTGCGGGTGACAGAATGGTATTGTGAATGGGTGCATTAGTGTTGTGGAAATGGCTGGGCGTGTAGCCTGTTAGTGTGTGTAGTTGGTTGGGCACTCCACCACTGTGAGGATGTCGGCCAGGTGAGGCCGCAGGTGGGCTCTGGGAGCCGGTAGTTGTGAGTGGGTGCCTGAGGATCCCGGGTGTGGATCGGGCAGCCCAGTGCCAGAGAGGGCACCGAGTGGGGAGAGCGCCAGAGGGCCTTCCCCAGGTAGTTAGGTTAGGGTAAGGAGCAGGTAAGCTCGGAGGCAACTGCAGTGGTGGAGGTGTGCAGGTGGGTAGACCCACTGGGAGAGGTACACGCCACAGCCCAGAAATTGTGCGAGGGCACCGGGAGATGAATCGGGGGAGTGAGACCCCAAATTGAAAAGCACCACAGTTTGGCCAATGGGAATTGGTTTTTAGAACCCATAGTGTAAGAGGGCCAATGGTTTGGCCGGAGAAAGACCCCGGGTAATGTAAAGTTGTTAAAGTCATTTAGGAAATAGTTAGGATTGATGAACCTGTCGCACCATACGCAGCCACTTACCTGTGGTGATGATGATGACTCCACACCTGTGTTTTCTTTGTTCTGTGTGCAGGAAGTAAGGACTGCTGTTGGATTGGTGAGACGCATCACGACGTGGATGAGACATTGGGGTGATTCCATCTCTCCCTCCCTAGGAGGGACTGATGATGAATTGGTAATGGCAAATTTTGATGTTCAGTTGGAGATGGCAAATTGTGATGAGAGTTGGAAATGGCAGATTTGATTGGTTAGGAGGGAGAGAAGACGAATTTGGTTTATGGGAGGAACGGGGAAGACAGTAGGGACGTTTGTTGATTTGTAAAGTAGATGTTTATGGGTAGTGTTGTGTTTTGTGGATACAGTAAGGGGTAAGGGAGGGGCCATGTAGGTTACCTGGTGGGGGGGGGGGGTACGGTAGGAACGTACCTGTCTCACCTGGTTCCCATGTGCCCCTAGTGTGCATTACCTAATGTTGCGTGCACTTTTGCGCCCTTACCACCTTACTCACTTGTCTTCTTCTTGTGTCTCCCACCTCCGAGGATCTGGCTTTGGGGCAGAGAGAGAGGAGAGAGAGGTGCTGGCTCCGCAGTTGTGGGCCTGCACTTTCGCTGCTTGCTGCCGGGATCGATACACCATATGGACCGCAAGTTTTGTGGCCGCCCACCATGGACCGCAGTTCTCTTGCGGGCAAGCACCACCCGTGTATGGACCATGGGTCAACGTGGCACCTATGCCATACAGGTGAACCACTAATAGTTGGCCCCCTGACGGCCACAATACAGAAATGGACGCGGTTGGCGCCTTTCTTTATTTTTGAAAGAAGCAAGAAGGCCAAGTGCACCACATGAAGGCAAGACCAGCGGCAGAACATCGGCCGGCTGCGACACCACACAATGATCACTAAACATTTTATTGGTGCACCGGATGGTGCTGACTGTGTGATGGGGTGGTGCTTTGTGAAGGGGTGGTGCTTTTCGTGCTGGAAAAGGGTGCTCTGCACGTTATTAAAGGCCGTAGGCCACAGAGCACTCGTGGGTTGGTGTATCGATGCTGGCATGCGTGCGCTCTCTATGCATAACATCTGCATGTGTCCCTCCAAAAACAGGTCCTGGATCGTAGTGTAAATATCAGCGTAGTCTTGTAAATAATGCTCCCTACCGGCTGTATGTTTAGTTTGCGAATTCTTTCCGGATTCGGTTATCCTGTGGGTGTGTTTCTGTGAGGAGAAGGGTGCAACGTCGCAGGGGGACATATTTACTCATTTGTGAATATCTGTAAAACTGTCGCACTCAGGGTAGAGTTAATAGTAGAGGGAACTACATCTGAGTGCCACACTAAAATAGGTAAAAATTTATCGGGTCGGGACGCCCCGATGGTAGAGAAGGGTGCAATGTTGCGAATATGGAATTTGGCCTCCATATCCGCTTGTAAATATTCCCCTATTTCCCCAATACTCCCCAACTATCCCCAATCCCCCATTCCCTAGTCCCATTGTCTGTAAACAACACTCTGTAGAACCGACCTTCCCCTTTTTCCCCCATTAAATGTCGTGCCCAGGTCCACCGCATCTCACGTAGACAACTTTCGGACATCTTGCTAGTTATTCTTAGTCTATGTCAGTTAAGGACTCGTTTCCATTAATTCTGACTCTTCGTTGCACCAGAATGTGATTATATGGCACCAGTAGTGAGTTTAGGACCTTCCCATACCTCCTTCCATCTTCTTCCCCAAACAACAACAACAACTACAGCTACAACAACAACTACAACCACGGCGCGCGGGGGGAGTGTGCGTCCTCCCACCAGCTCGGTTAGCCGCCATGACCATGCGCTCCACGGGGTTACCACGAAGGGGCTGGCTGTCAGCTCCTCGTCAAGGGCGGAGCCTGGTAAACCCCCCGCACGCACCCAATGAGAAGCAACGTGCCGATTCCACGAGGCGGAGCTAACGAGCCGAGGGCGTGTCACTCCCCGCCGGATATACGCAGCCACTTGCCGGATGTGAGGTCAGATGTGCCCCCAGCTTGAAGAAGAGCAAGTCACTACCTCCGAGCGCTGCGACCTCCCCGCATCAATGGACCGGACCGAACCGGGTCGATTCTGCCTTGAGCCAAGAGTGCACCTTGAGCCATCGACTGCCTGCCTTTCCTTGCCATCAATCCCCGTGTGAGTCAGCCTTTTGTCCCGTTTATCTGTCGTCTGTTGGGGTTAATATAAGAGTGTGTCTAAGTGCTCGTCTTTCTATGCTGTCCCTCTTGTAGTTGTAATCTAACCTTCCGAACGAATATAACCTCCTCCGGAGGTCTTGAGAACCGTATCCCTGGTGTCGTGTCCTTTTAATCCCAGCCGTGTGTCCTTTTCCTTCATTGATTTAGCATAGCGCGATTTGGTCAACGTCGGGTGGAATCGGGTGAGTTGGGGAAGAATCGGGGCAACTGTTAGGTCGCGGCAATACCACCGCTCGGTAAATAACATCTAAGCCGCGGCCGTAACAATACTTTGTTTGCTTGTTTGTTTGATTTGTTTGTTTGATAAATGTTAGCTCTTTCACGAGCCTCGACTCTGTATACAAAAAAAAATCAGCATTTAATCACCACACCTTGTCGGGTGACGAGCCATGAGGCACCAGTACATCAGGATGAACAAGACACCGGAACCGCCGGGACGAGCATGCGCAAATAGCGATGATGCATATGCTTACGTCACCAACAGTAATCACATTAACATATAATGGCTTGACTACTTTTTTTTCTCTTGCTGATCACCATAGTGCATACAACCGGATCTACAATTTTATACTATATCGGAACCAAGGAAATGTACAACACTTAACGAGAGTCAATACGTGCGGTTATAGAGTTAAGTTTGTCAACTCGGTCCGGAACACAGAAGCAAGGACACATGAAGGCCAACAGCAACACCGAGCTGCAGTCAACCCAACCACCATATATACATATACAAACAATGGCGAGATCATCTTTCCCTTTCACTTCTGTTTCAACTCCGACGCACAATAACCAAATGAGGACGTATTAGTCAGGAGAGTTCAATGGCAGATAACCATATTATACATAGCAGGTGAGATGTTATTCATCATCTTTCATATTAATACACTGTACCCAGACTGAAGAAATCACAGATAGATGTCATGGGCATATGCATCAACATATATGTGAATTTAAATCAAACGACAATAGCACCCAGACTCTGAATAAATCACTGGTAGATGTCATGGGTTAGTATAGCATGTGAGCGTCAACATATATGTGGATTAAAATCAAACGACAATAGCACCCAGACTCTGAATACATCACTGGTAGATGTCATGGGTTAGTATAGCATGTGAGCGTCAACATATATGTGGATTTAAATCAAACGACAATAGCACCCAGACTCTGAATACATCACTGGTAGATGTCATGGGTTAGTATAGCATGTGAGCGTCAACATATATGTGGATTAAAATCAAACGACAATAGCACCCAGACTCTGAATACATCACTGGTAGATGTCATGGGTTAGTATAGCATGTGAGCGTCAACATATATGTGGATTTAAATCAAACGACAATAGCACCCAGACTCTGAATAAATCACTGGTAGATGTCATGGGTTAGTATAGCATGTGAGCGTCAACATATATGTGGATTAAAATCAAACGACAAAAGCACCCAGACTCTGAATACATCACTAGTAGATGTCATGGGTTAGTATAGCATGTGAGCGTCAACATATATGTGGATTAAAATCAAACGACAATAGCACCCAGACTCTGAATACATCACTGGTAGATGTCATGGGTTAGTATAGCATGTGAGCGTCAACATATATGTGGATTTAAATCAAACGACAATAGCACCCAGACTCTGAATAAATCACTGGTAGATGTCATGGGTTAGTATGGCATGTGAGCATCAACATATATGTGGATTTAAATCAAACGACAATAGCACCCAGACTCGGAATACATCACTGGTAGATGTCATGGGTTAGTATGGCATGTGAGCATCAACATATATGTGGATTTAAATCAAACGACAATAGCACCCAGACTCGGAATACATCACTGGTAGATGTCATGGGTTGTTAGTATGGCATGTGAGCATCAACATATATGTGGATTTAAATCAAACGACAATAGCACCCAGACTCGGAATACATCACTGGTAGATGTCATGGGTTAGTATGGCATGTGAGCATCAACATATATGTGGATTTAAATCAAAACAATAGCACCCAGACTCGGAATACATCACTGGTAGATGTCATGGGTTAGTATGGCATGTGCGCATCAACATATATGTGGATTTAAATCAAACGACAATAGCACCCAGACTCTGAATAAATCACTGGTAGATGTCATGGGTTAGTATAGCATGTGAGCGTCAACATATATGTGGATTTAAATCAAATGACAATAGCACCCAGACTCTGAATACATCACTGGTAGATGTCATGGGTTAGTATAGCATGTAAGCATCAACATATATGTGGATTTAAATCAAACGACAATAGCACCCAGACTCTGAATACATCACTGGTAGATGTCATGGGTTAGTATAGCATGTGAGCGTCAACATATATGTGGATTTTAAATCAAACGACAATAGCACCCAGACTCTGAATACATCACTAGTAGATGTCATGGGTTAGTATAGCATGTGAGCGTCAACATATATGTGGATTTTAAATCAAACGACAATAGCACCCAGACTCTGAATAAATCACTGGTAGATGTCATGGGTTAGTATGGCATGTAAGCATCAACATATATGTGGATTTAAATCCAACGTCAATAGCACCCAGACTCTGAATAAATCACTGGTAGATGTCATGGGTTAGTACAGCATGTGAGCGTCAACATATATGTGGATTTAAATCAAACGACAATAGCACCCAGACTCTGAATAAATCACTGGTAGATGTCATGGGTTAGTATAGCATGTCATATATGAAGATGGAATTGAAATAAAACCACCAATGGGGTGGAAACAACTCAGGGAAAAGTTATCACATGCAGAGACGTCAATCAACAATTAGCACTAACTGAAAACATTACTGTAGATATGAGCCTTTACAATATCAACACAATTAGGATAAGTCAGCAATCGTGCAGACAACCAGGCGGTCGCCAAACATGACTTGAGTCACGCAGGTCGGGTGCAGATGATAGCTGAGGGCCGGTCAGTGGTAGCACCGAAGCACGGAAGACTGGCTGACTGTCTGGATGACTGGATGACTGTCTGGATGACTGGCTGGATGACTGGATGAATGAATGACTGGATGAATGGATGACTGGATGACTGGATGACTGGATGACTGGATGAATGGATGACTGGCTGGATGACTGGCTGGCTGGCTGGATGACTGGATGAATGGATGACTGGATGACTGGATGAATGGCTGACTGGCTGACTGGCTGACCACAGCGTGGAAGGTATCGATCCATATAAGTCTGTATGGCTGTGGGAACCTCAAAAGGGACCACCGGGACCCGGAGCGGCACAGGCAGCAGAAGCGGTATAGGTGGTGATACAGGGGGTGGTGGTCTCGAACAATCCCCAGTATACTCCATGTCGCAATCAGACTCACAATGATAGGGTTGCAAGATCGCGCCGGCGGAGGAAGGATGGACGTGAGCCGGAACCCGCCAACATCCGTCCTGGCGAACCCCATAGGCGGATGAATGCAGCTGTCCGCCCAGGATTCCGTGGACGGAACACCACGGGAGGTCCAGTGATGCCACAATATGTCGGTGTCGTGCCGAGGACACGCCACGATCCACAGCGAGGCAAACGAGGCCACCAACGTGAGGCAAATCCACACACAAATGAGTCAGAGTATTGAGGAGTGTCACCGTTTGCCTGTCGTTGACAATACAGGCGGTAGTGAAGGAAGTGACAGTCCCCCGAAGAACAATGACCAACCGGCGGTAGTATTTAAGGATGTCGGCAGCAAAGGGAACTGCTACCGTGTCCGGGGAGCTCACAGTTGTCTGCTCAATAGCCAGGTAAGGAAAGTCTGCACCGAGCTTTATGGGGAGGTCCGTGGTGCTAGAACTCCACCCTGATCAGCCACAGAGTGAACAAAGCAAGGCTCAGGCCAAAATGGCGTAGGTTGCTCTCCACAGTAAATCTGTTCAATGTCAGAGGTTGTCATGAGTTGCTTAGCTTGATGCAGGCTGATATCATTTGCCATCACCCATGGGGTTCCCTCGAGCACATTCCCATTCACACATCTCTGAGCCAGCTTGGGGCTGGCTGGCTTAGGTCTCACGTCAAAGTTGTCTTCTTCTTCAGAAAAGTGGTTAAACCACGTGTGCCGAGCACTAACCTCATAGGCATGAGGGACAACATCAAGGTTGGCTTCCTCTTCTTCTTCTTCGTCTTCTACATTGCAATCGCTAATGGTTAATGGGTAGTCGTTACTCCCGATGCCACAATCACTGACCTCGTAGGCATGAGGCTCAGGTTTCACGTGAAGGTTGTGTTCCTCCTCTTCTTCTTCCTCATCGGAACAGTCGATAATCCACCGTTTGTTGTATTCTTCTTCTTCTTCTTCACTGTCATAGATCCACAAAGGCTGCACATCAAGGTACTCATAAGCATGAGGGTCAGACTCTACACCAAGGCTGTCTTCCTCCTCTTCTTCTTCATAACAGTAATTGAGCGTTGTGTTGTTGTTAATCCCCATGTCACAAGCACTGACCTCGTCGGCACGATGCTCAGGTTTCACATCAAAGTTGTGTTCTTCTTCTTCCCTGTCGGAACAGTCGGTAACCCACAGTCTGTTGTGCATTGCGTCGCACGGCAGCAGGGACGTCCTCTCCGGCATCTGCAAGACCTCGTAGGGGCGAACGGTTGGTTTGCTTTCCACATGTGACGCAGTCGCTAAGAAAATATGAAAAGTTTGGATCGATTGAAAGGTTATACTGGACATTTTGTCGCCAGTTCTAGAAAGACGTAATTGTTTCCTGCTTCGTCAGACTCCATTGTTTGGGAGCCCGATGTGTCGCCGCCATTTTGGGAGTGCGGAGTTCTTCGGCTGTTTCGGGGAGCCGGTAGGGCATATACGCACGACCTCTTCGGTCAGGAAATTGTCTTGGTGTCCGATGTATGTTTGCCGTGTTTTACACGGTGTGCTGACGAAACGACAAAGCCCGTGTGTTATGTATTGCATGGGATTAAACCGGAAGGTGGATATAAAAGAGGCGGGGCATACAGCTTGGCAGAGGAAGCTGGGCCTACATTGGGGGCTTGTGGTTTTCCCGGCTGCGCAATAAACGACCGATGGTGCACTCAAACTGTCTTCCCAGCCTGATACACTACATGGCGATGAGGATCGGATTCTGGTGAGCGCATGCAAAGCAAGCTGAGCCATTGCAGTTAGCCGTTGGCCGACCAACTCGTTATTTCACGGCATACGCTACTTGAGCACCATGTCCTACGGCCGGATTGACGAGTTCAACTCGCGCGAAGGAAGCTGGGAGGCGTACATTGAGCGTCTACAGTATTACTACCAAGCTAACAGCATCGAGGATGATGCCAGGAAGAAAGCAATCCTGATGTCGGTATGCGGCAGCGAGACTTTTACTATTCTGAAGAATCTCACCATGCCCAGGACCACGATGGATTTAACACACGCCGAGCTTGTGGCAGCAATGAAGGAGCACTGCGAACCTACACCCTCAGTCATTGTGAGTCGATTCAATTTTTACATGTGTCGCCAAACCTCAACGCAGTCCATTTCGGCATTCATAGCTCACCTGAAACACCTTGCCCAGCATTGCCAGTTTGGTGCTACATTCGACGACATGCTAAGGGACTTGCTAGTAGTGGGAGTGGAGCAAGATCGGATTCGCCGGCGCCTACTTGCTGAACGGACTCTGACATTTTTCAGTGCAAAGGACATTGCTATTGCAATGGAGTGTGCAGACAAAAATGCTGCAGATATTGCACGCTCCATCACTTACCAGCCCAGAGCTGACCTGTCATCTGTCAACTGGGTGGGACAACATCCGACCAGAAAATCCAACGCCAAAACACCTGGAAACTGCTTGGCAGCTGGTGCTGACAAATGTTTCCGCTGCAATGGGGAGCATTCTGCCACTACGTGCCGTTTCAAGAATGCCGCTTGCAACTACTGCCACAAGGTGGGTCATATCGCCTCTGCGTGCTTGTCTCGAAAACGGAGGGCAAGGAGAGGGGAATGCAAAACCCACCTCCTTGACTCAGAGCATAACCAAGAAGATGTGACTGATGGAGACAGCCCTAACAGCCACAGTGTTCAGTCGTATGACCTTTTCCACACAAAGTCTGGCAGACAGTCTACTCCAATACTGGTTATAGTAGATATAGATGGACGGAACGTGGAAATGGAGATAGACACGGGGGCTGCCGTCTCACTCATGAGCGAAGCAGCTTTCCGTAACCTGTGGGGGAATTGTGAACATCCCAGCCTCCATTGGTCCCCAATCCAACTCGCCACATATACTGGTGAGTCAATACAAGCCTGCGGTCGTGTGATGTCACAGTAACCTATGGAAACAACACTCACCAATTCCAACTCTTGGTCGTCCCTGGGGATGGACCCACACTTCTCGGGCGAAACTGGCTCGATGTTGTCAAACTCAATTGGGAACATTATCCACCAACTACAGGCTTCCAAGCCAGCAACTGTACTGCAGCACCTCCTCGTGAGATACCCGGACATCTTCAAGGATGAACTCGGGACATTGAAGGGCTTCACTGCCAAGCTCAACGTTGAGAAAGATGTGAAGCCAATTTTCTGCAAAGCACGCCCAGTCCCTCTCACATTGCAAGAAAAAGTTGACGCAGAATTCGCCAGACTGGAAAAGTTAGGTATCATCGAGTCAGTTCAGTACTCAAATTGGGCTGCTCCAGTTGTTCCTGTTGTGAAGGCAGACAGATCGATATGCCTTTGCGGGGATTACAAAATGTCGATCAACAAATGTTCCACCTTGGACAAATATCCCATACCAAGGATCGATGACATACGCAAAACTGAGCGGAGGACAGTCCTTAACCAAGCTTGACATGAGATCGGCCTACCTACAAGTCGTTCTGGATGAGGATCCAAAGAATATCTCACCATCAACACGCATCGGGGGCTCTACAGATACAACCGCTTGAGTTTTGGTGTCAAATCGGCGCCAGGAATCTACCAACGTTGTATGGATAGCCTGTTCGCTGCTGAACCACACGTTGTTGTTTACCAAGACGACATCCTAGTCACTGGCCGCTCAGAGCTTCATCATCTGGACAACCTCGAATGTGTTCTACGTATTATTTCCGACTCTGGACTACGCCTGCGGAGAGATAAGTGTGAGTTCATGGTTCCGTCGGTGACCTATTTGGGCCATCGTATCGACGCCGAAGGCTTACATCCCACAGAAGAGAAGATCAGAGCAATCAAAGACGCCTCTGCTCCGACCAACATCACTGAACTCAAGGCTTACATTGGCATGCTGCAGTACTACAGCAGGTATATCCCAAACATTGCTACCATGCTTGGCCCACTGTATTGCCTGTTAAAAAAAGGCATCAGCTGGAAATGGGACATTCCGGAGTCAGCAGCCTTCCAGAAGTCAAAAGACATGCTGCGGTCTACAAATGTGCTAGTTCACCACAACCCAGACAAAGACATGGTCCTGTCGTGTGATGCGAGTCAGTACGGGGTTGGTGCTGTTCTGTCACACATCATGCCAGATCGCACAGAGAGACCAATAGCATTCACATCTCGTACACTGTTCTCCTGCTGAGAGGAACTACAGTCAGCTGGACAAAGAAGGACTCGGCATTGTATTCGGAGTTAAGAAATTTCACCAGTACGTTTTCGGTCGGCATTTCGTGATTTACACGGACAACAAGCCACTGATTAGTTTGTTTGGTCCATCAAAGGCTACCTCAGAGGTCTTACCGCCTCGGATCATACGCTGGTCGCTTTCACTCTCGGCTTATGATTACGATATTATGTACAGACCTGGCTCCACAATTTCAAATGCAGATGCCATGAGTCGCCTACCACTTCCGGACACAGTGTTTGACCCCCTGTACCTGGCAGCGTGATATCTCTGATGGACTTTTTGAATGACAACCCAATTGATGCCAACCAGATACGGACCTACACCAGGCGTGACCCACTTCTTTCCAAGG
Source organism: Myxine glutinosa (assembly GCF_964187855.1). NCBI lineage: Eukaryota > Metazoa > Chordata > Myxini > Myxiniformes > Myxinidae > Myxine > Myxine glutinosa. The sequence goes on along the minus strand of NC_136262.1, from coordinate 130,777,959 downwards.
TCATTCGTGCTACTGGGCATGAGTGGGGCCTTCTACGCGATGCTGACCCTGAATTGATTTTTTACAAGGTCAGGCAAAATGAACTAAGTGTCGAGAATGGCTGCTTGCTGTGGGGATGCCGAGTGGTCATTCCCCCAAACTTGCGCACAAAGATTTTGGACCAGCTTCACGATTGTCATCCAGGCATTGTAAGAACTAGGGCATGCCCGTACTATATATATATCTAAAATTATATCCCCCCCTCTATTTACATGAAATGGTTTGGTCCAAAGCGAACGGCTTGCGAGTACGGTGACAATCCCCCCCCTCTATTTACATGAAATGGTTTGGTCCAAAGCGAACGGCTTGCGAGTCTGGTGACAATCCCCCCCCCTCTATTTACATGAAATGGTTTGGTCCAAAGCGAACGGCTTGCGGAGTTTGGTAAAGAAATCGCCATAGCGTGCAAAAACGCGCAGGAAAGCGAAAGAATCGTAAATTAGTTTTAATTAGTTTTAAAACATAGTTTAACGCCAACATAGTTTGCCAACGTGAAATAAATGAATACGCTCTCAAATGTGCCGTCCGAGGCAGAGTCTGTTCGGCACGTTCGGCACACGTGATAGCTCGCTGCTCTCTGATTGGTTGAATCGTTTTTTGGACATAGCTCGGTAACTACTTGTCCGATTAATATGAAACCTTGAAAAGGCACATCCTCGGGTCCCCAGCAATATACCTGGCAAGTTTCAAGTATATCGGACCCGTGGTTGTCGAGAAACAGCGGTCACAGACAAACAAACACACACACAGACACACAGACACACAGACACACACACACACACACAAACACACACACACACACACACACACACACACACACACACACACACACACACACACACACACACACACACACACACAGAGATTACTGGAATTATAGATAGATGAAATCGCTGGCAAGGAACTATGTCTGGTGGCCTCACCTCGACTCTGACATCGAACAGTGTGTGAAACATTGTTATCCATGCCAAAGCAGTCGAAATGCCTCTGCTAAGGCACCATTACACCCCTGGGAATGGCCCACTGAACCATGGCAGAGGATTCAGCTTGACTATGCTGGACCCATCGAAGGCCGTATGATCCTTGTTGTTACGGATGCTCACACTAAATGGATCGACGCCTATGTAACACATACAGCAACCTCGCACGCTACCATAGAGAGGCTGCGCCAGTGCTTTGCCACTCATGGTTTGCCACGCTTGATAGTCACGGACAATGGGACCTGTTTCTCAAGTTCTGAATTCACTGAATTCACCCGCCTGAATGGTATAATTCACAAGTTTGTGAGCCCACACCATCAAGCTTCAAATGGACTATCTGAAAGCTCTGTGAGTTTCGTTAGGTCTGGTCTAAGTAAGATACCCGGCGGAAGCCTTCAGACCAGACTATCACGTGTGCTTTTCGCTCACCACATCACTCCCCACATAACAACAGGGGTCACACCGGCTGAGCTGCTGATGAAACGACGTTTGCGTACACGACTGGATTGTCTAAGACCAGATGTGGTGTCGGTTGTGTATCAAAATCAGTGGAAACAGAGACTTCACCATGACAAACATGCTGCACAGCACTCTATAAAGGTCGGGGACCCGGTGTTTGCGAGAATCTTTGGTCGCGGATTGGTTTGGTTACCAGGGCGGGTTCACAAAAACGAGGGACCATTGTCCTACATTATCAAACTAGAGGACAATCGAGTCGTCCGGAGGCACCTTGATCATGTCCGGTATCGGTCCTGTGATCCTGTCATTTTCACAAAGGATATCTCGCCACTTCCTGAACCTGTGAACAGCGACATTGTTGCCACAGATAGTACTGCACCACTCCCTGAGGCTGAACCCCATAACGCTGTTGCAGCACCAACAGTGGAGCCATGTGGCGGCTTTGTACCCCGACGATCATCCAGAGTTCGAAAGGCGCCTACTCGCCTTGACTTGTAGCTAATATTCTTGTATGCATTTTGCATTCGATTTTCAATTTCAATTCAATTTTCGCATTCAATTTTGCATTTGCAATTTCACAATTTTGTATGTCTGTATTTTTGTATGCATTGGTATGCTTTTCACTGTTATTTTCACATTGGTATTTTCACTGCTAATGGGAGGGGGGGGAGATGTTATGTATTGCATGGGATTAAACCGGAAGGTGGATATAAAAGAGGCGGGGCATACGGCTTGGCAGAGGAAGCTGGGCCGACACTGGGGACTTGTGGTTTTCCCGGCTGCGCAATAAACGACCGATGGTGCACTCAAACTGTCTTCCCAGCCTGATACATTACACCGTGCTATCCAGATTAGTATTGCTCTGCCTGGTTGGTCACGTATGTGTGAAAACGCTCATGTGGAATGAGGCGGGAATTTACCAGTTCGTTCGTCGTCAGTTGTTGAGCCAGCGGACGAATGGGTTCAACGACGCTGCCACCACGCCAGTAAAAGGTAAACGCCTCTCCTTCCTTCAGAGCGAATGCCCAACCAAAACACGTTCAGGCTTTGTTATAACATCAGCATTTAATCACCACACTTTGTCGGGTGACGAGGCATGAGGCAACAGTACATCAGGATGAACAAGACACCGGAACCGCCAGGCCACGCATGCGCAAATAGCGATGATGCATATGCCTATGTCACCAATAGTATTGACATTAACATATGGCGATGTAATGATTCATGTAGGAATGCCATTTTGCTTTCATGAGCAGGAGAATGGGAGGGGGCAGGGAAGGACAGAGAATTGGGGTTCGGAGAGATTATTGGCACCACATGGAAGCTCGACAAGGATAAACTAGAAAGCATCTGAAAATGCAAAGCCTGTCTGCTTCCGTTTGTATTCAGATGTCTTCTTCTACTTCTATATGCTCAACATAACAAAAATAGTTTTAAAAAAATACAAAATGAAAATTGGTGATTTTACACAACCTTGGCCTTTGAGCTTTAGATCTAAAAAAATAATCATCTTCTACATTTTGATTGGTGAACTAATTCTGTGACCCAATATGCAAATTATTAAAATTTCAGGTCAATTGGCTGAAAATTGACGGTTTTATGCAACCTCGACCTTTGATCTTGAGATCTAAAACAACAAGTGACTGCTAGCTTTTGATTAGTGAACCAATTCAGTGAGCCAATATGCAAATTCTTTAAATTTCAGGTCAATTGGTGAAAATTGGCAAATGTTTTTTGGGGTTTTTTTGTATACAAGATCGAGGCTCGTGTAAGAGCTAACATGAATCACAAAAAAAGATAAATGGACACATAAAACATCCAATAAAGGGAGAGGGAGACAATATGGGGAGAGAGAGTTAAGTCCACAAGTACAACAGTAGACAATAGGAAAATCGGAAATCTGTGGGAGGGAGGGCTTGGGGGGAGGGGACAGTGGAAGGGGGGTTGGGGAGGGGTTTGGGAGAGGTATAAAACTTATGGACACTGCTGGGACTTCAAGGAAAGAAGTCGATATTTCAAAAAAGTGGATCCGGGGTGAATTAACGGGGGTATAAAAGATCAAGGTTTTGGATAGGGAAGATAAGAGATGGTGGTGAACAGCTGTTTTAATCTTCCACAAACTAGTAGAATATGCCACACTCATGATTAATGGCACATTTTGATGAACAATACCTGCAACAAACAACTAAGTTAATTATTGTTCTTTTGTGCAAAACAAAACATGATTACTCGTTAAACAGTCTAATCAGTCTAATATGCTGTACATGAAACAGATCAGTTCAAATGTTTAAACTGCTTTCCTTCATTATCTATGCACAGCTGTAGCCATGATGAAACACTCTAACGCACTGTTCTGCATGTTTCAGTCGTTAAGGCAGCAGTCTCATTACGGATGAATTGTTTGAAGTTTCTAATGGTTGTAGGATTCCTCGCATACACTTTGTATTTGAGGAAACCCCAAAGGAAGAAATCACAGGGTGTTAAATCACAAGACCGCGGCGACCATTCAACCGGACCACGACGGCCAATCCATTTGTCTGTAAAGTTCAAATCAAGGGCCTGGCGTACAATGGCAGCATAATGAGCAGGCGCACCATCATTCATGAACCACATTTGGCCATCATCGAGTGTAAATACATGCTGCTCCAACATTAGAAGGTAATTTGCAGCATTCACATTTTCTTCGAAAAAATATTGGTCCATTAATGCCTCCAGAAGAAATGCCTGCCCAGACGGACACACCAGCTTGATACTGGACGTTGTGCTCAACAGTAAATCATGGGTTGTCTACTGCCCATATCATGCTGTTATGATCATTCACAGAACCAGATAGAGTAAACTTGGATTCATCTGACCACAAGATCCTGTTCTGCAAATCATTGTCCATATCCATTAACCCAATCAATGTATCACATGCCTCAACACGCCTGTCAAAATCATCCTCAGATAGTTGGTGAATTAATCTGGGTACGTATGGTTTTGCATGAAAGTCTTTTCGTATTCTTCGAATCGATGATCGGCTTATGTTGGTGACGTTTGATAAACGACGAGTTGATAATGGTGTGTTACTGTTGAGTTGTTGTTGAATGACCGCTCTGCTTTCCTCAGTTCAAACAGTACAAGGCCTTCCTGGTGACGGTTTTGGAAGAATGCTGCCAGTTTCATCAAACTGCTTGTTTATTCTGTCAATGGTTCTTCTGTCAATTGTGTCAGTGCCACATTCTTTGACAAGTTGTCTGTGAACTTCAGCCGAATTTCCAGATACAGAATACAAGCGTACAGCACGAATTTTCTGTCTCACTATATCCTCCGTCATATTGGGGCGTCTAATTCACAATGAACTGAACTAACGCAAAGACAAACACGTGCAGCACAGTGAGTGAAGCTCACCCTGATCCATATCACGTGAAGGATCTCGCCCTGTTGCGTATCATGTAATGCCCGTGCGTGTTGAAGCGGTCACATCCATTTACGAGTAATCATGTTTTGTTTTGCACCAAAGAACAATAATAAATTTCGTTGTTTGTTGCAGGTATAGCTCTTCAAAATGTGCCCAGGGTTTCTGGACCACCACACACACACTATATATATATATATATATATATATATATATATATATATATATATATATATACATACATATATATATATATATATACATACATATATATATATTATATACATACATATATATATATATATACATACATATATATATATATACAAACATATATATATATATATACAAACATATATATATATATAATACAAACATATATATATATATACATATATATATATATATATATATATATATATATATATATATATATATATATATATATACATACATATATATATATATATTTATATATATATATACATATATATATATATATCTATATATATATATATATATGTATATATATACGTATATATGTATATATATACATATACATGTATATATACATATACATATATATATATATATATATATACGTATATATATATATATATATATATACATATATATATATATATACATATATATATATATATATATATATATATATATACATATATATATATACATATATATATGTATATATATATATATATATATATATATATACATATATATATATACATATATATATATACATATATATACATATATATACATATATATATATATATATATATATATATATGTATGTATATATATACGTATATATATATATTTATATATACATATATATATATATATATATATATATATATATATATATATATATATATATATATATATACATATATATACGTATATATATATATATATATATATATACATATATATATACGTATACGTATATATATATATATATATATATACATATATATATATACATATATACATATATATATATATATATATATATATATATATATATATATATATATATACATCACTGTAAGAAATAGTAGAAACTCCACAGTACGAGCAGGGCGTCTCATTTGCATTAAATAAATAATCGTTAGATTAAATAAGACGTGGACGTAGCTTCAGGACGTCGATCTTTAATTGTCGACAAGCTTTCGACCAACAAAGGTCTTCTTCTGAGTCTTGGGGCCGACTCAGAAGAAGACCTTTGTTGGTCGAAAGCTTGTCGACAATTAAAGATCGACGTCCTGAAGCTACGTCCGCGTCTTATTTAATCTAACGATTATATATATATATATATATATATATATAGTATATATATATATATATATATATATATATATACATACACATACATACATACATATAGTTAGGTCCAAAACTTCAATTCCGTGACCATTTTCTGGCTAGTAAGGTTTGACGATTGATTTGACTTCTATTGACATTTTATAACAAAAATAGCCTCTATGTCCCTCCCAAAAATCCCGGCATTTTTCGCCAGAGGCCCGAATCCAAGATGACCGCCGGCACTATCTTGAAAAATTAAGTTTTGAACCAGAACACCTAGAATCACGTACAAAGACACTTTTTTGGGTAATTTGACCACGAGGATTCCGAATCTGACATTAGTTTGACGTTATGATATTATTTTGACCCAGAAATCCAAGATGGCCACCATCCAGTAGAGCGAAAATGCATCTTTTAAATGGGAGAACATATGATCATGAATTAACACATTATTTTGGCTAAATCTATACTGGCCACGGAATTGAGGTCCTGATTAGTGAATTGCTATTTTATTATTTTTTATTTGTCTGTGTGTGTAATGTCATATACTTATTTCTGTCTTTCCAGGGAGTATACGAGCGAATGAGACGGCACTGAGAAGCGCAGTATTCAGAAGATAGCTGTCAAGAGAATGTCCACCGTTCCGTGTGTCCTCCAGTGTGGCGGGCTTTGCAATGAAGCCACTGATGTCGTTACCTCCGTTGAGAGTTGGGAAAATCTCAAGAAAAAAGCCCTGTTATGGAGCGGTCTTGACAAGTTCGGAGACGTTTATGCAACAGTCAATTGGGATAATGGTCCTGGCAGACAATGTGTCCATAAATCATGTAGGCTGACCTTATGGAATGCTAATAAACGGGAGCAGGCCAAGACAAGACAGAAAAAACGAGAAGTCAAGGAATGCCAATCTCAGTCTTCGTCCATGTCTGAGGCTTTCCCCCCAGCTGCTTCTCCACCTGCCAAGCGGCTGCGATCAAGTGTAGAAGGGCTGATACATGAAAAAACAAAATGTGTCTGGTGCTGTAAACCGGA
>NC_136262.1:130760723-130765723 GCF_964187855.1 Myxine glutinosa | reverse complement strand
GGGGCGATTCGAGCTAGCCCCAGCCAAAGGGCAGCAATGGCGAATGAAGAAAACCGCCCAAATGCAGTTGGCAATTGCAGCAAACCTGGCAAACCTGGCACTTTGAAGATGCCATGTCGGAGGGATCTACTTTATTTAATGCAGTGCAATGGAGTGTCAAGTTAATGGAAGACAAATCCTTAGCCTAATACACAGAATAAGGATATAACTGTCAACAAGGGGGAAATCTATTATTGGCTAACGTGAGTGCTTATGAACTAATTACAGGACGCACTTTGACCTTTATACATAACTGGAGTAAGGAGGGCGATATTTTTACAACAATTTACACAACAACAACAAAACAAAAACCATTCTCATATCCACAACACTGCACCCTCCTCCTCTTAGGCACGTCCCAGGCCTCTTACCTTAACTTTTAGTGTGGCACGTAGGTGTAGTTCCCTCTACATTTAACCTGACCCTGAGTGCGACAGTTTTAAAACATAAATAAATATGTCCCGCTGCTCCATTGCACCCTGCCTAACAGATTCACGCCCACAGCTAACCGAATTGCGGAATGGTCTTCAAACTATACATTTACGGTGGGGGCGCATTATTTACAATGGCTCTGCTTTTATTTACAAAACGCAACCCAGGACCTGTGATCGTTCTTTTGGGGGGGGGGGAGACAGTCTGCCCTGCATCGATGCACCATGAAGCACCCAAACAATGCATCAATACACCATCAACCACCAATCGGTGCACAGTCACCACAGTTCTCGATAAAAATAAAAACAACAAACCCTGGTGCTGGTCTTCCTCTTCGGCTCCCTCTGCTGGCTATTGTTATCTTCCTGTTGTTGTCATCTTCTTTGCTGGCGGCCTATTTGCAATAATAAAATGCACCCAACGTGTCCATTTTTATTTATTTATGGCCCACAGGGCCGACTAGTGTGGTTCACCTGTGGGGCATAGGTGCCCTGTGACCAAGGTCCGCCAGCAAGATCTCGGGCCTTCATGGCCGGTTCCAGCAGAGGGGCCATGCCCCAACCCATGGGGTCCATCAGTGGTGCTCAGCCACAGACATGTGGTCCATAAGGTGGTGCATCGATGCAGACAGCTGTGGTTGCGAGAGGTTCGGGCACCCAATGGCGGACTCCCGCACGCTCCCCTCGGCACCCAGTGGCGCACAGTCCTCATGTGGGAGACAAGGGGGAAAAGTCAGATGAGCGAGGGGTAAGGTCACAAGGGTACACATCAATAAGGCAATGCAAGGCTAAGTGCGTACGGAGAGCGAAGTGAGAAAGCTCGTCCCTACCGTACGTCACCCCCCCCTGTCATCTACTCTACCCTTGCCCTTACCCCATATTTACAAAATCTACACCTTTACAAACTCGTCACTACTGTCACGTCTCCCCATATCTCTTCTATACCAACTTCGTCACCACAATCCCTCTAACCAAAATTTGCCATCACCCAATTCATCATCAATCCTCATAAGGAGGGAGAGATGGAACAACAAAGCACAATGTCACACCCACGTCATGATGCGTCTCACAATCCAAACATTTGCACCAAAATAATAAAAACCAACAAACCATGGAATGGTGTGGAGTACCATCGTTACCTCAGGTGAGTGGATGCAGATGGTGCAAGGAGATTTCAAACCTAACTATCTTCTAAATGACATTAACACACTTTACACTACCTGGGGTCTTTCCCTGCCAATCCATTGGCCAACTTACACTATGGGTTCTAAAAACCAATTCCCATTGACCAAACTGTGGTGCTTCTCAATTTGGGGTCTCACTCCCCCGATTCATCTCCCGGTGCCCTTGCACAATTTCCGGGCTGAGACGTGTAGCTCTCCCAGCAGGTCTACCCATCTGCACACCTCCACCACTGTAGTTGCCACCCGAGCTTACCTAGCTCCTCACTCTAACCTAACTAACTGGGGAAGGCCCCTCCTGGCTCTGTCACCCCTTGGTGCCCTCTGGCACTGGGCTACCCGTGTCCATCCTCAGGATCTTCGGGCCCCATCCACAACAACTCTACCGGCTCCCAGAGCCCACCTGCGGCCTCACCTGGCCGACATCCTCACAGTGGTGGAGTGCTCAACCAACTACACACACTAACAGGCAACACGCCCAGCCATTTACACGTCACTAATGCACCCATCCAAATACCATTCTTCCACCACGCACCACAGATGCCTATATCCAACCACAATTTACCTGTACCCTCTACCTAACACTTAAACTACCCTCCCCGGGTATTCGTGATGGGGGTCCACTCTTCCCCCATTCACACCTCCGCACCATCCACTCCACTCCACAGTTTCCATCATACTCACTCCACGACCATCCATTCCAATACTCCATATACTCCACACTCCATGTAATCCATACAACCATTCTCCATTCACCTGTTGTTGCATACCTGTGCAATCACACCTGGTGCCACCTGCACCCTCCTTCCTTCCTGGACCATTTGATCAACACAATACACATCACTATCACTCACTCAAAAACTGCTCCACACACCTGTTCAGTTGCACACCTGTGCAATCACACCTGTTCCTCACACACGGCATCATCTGAAATACCTGTTGCCCTGCTAACTTAGTGCTCCCCGTCTTCCCTTTAAACTAAGCACATACCACGTCATTATCATCCACTCTAATCTACCTGCGTCCCCACTACAGGTATCATTGTCACTACCTAATCTTAACGTTACCTAAGGTCATCTTCTCTAGATCCCTATCATTATCCTAACCCTCCCGGGCTAGTTTTCACTGCCAACCCCATAAAACTAGTGCTCTTTGCCCCCGTTGCGAGAGATGGCAGGGTTGCCATCCCACCACATCGGGTATCTTCTCCTATCAATTTTGCTCACCAAATTTCAGCCAATCAAAAATTTTCTATTCCAAAATTTCGAATCCAAAAACACTCTCAGTATCACCATCATCACAGTCCGCTATATCCTAGCCTCGGTGCGTCATGACTTCATTAAACTCGGCTTCGCAAAGCCGAGCAATGAATTCGGGTGGTTTGGTCGCCTGCAGGTTGAATCCGTCCGGCTTTCGGTTCAAGGGAGGTGGTTTGGTCGGGCCGAGATTCCACGCACCATCTCGGCGCGGTACCTTGCGTTCCCGGGCCCGATGACCGAGGCTCGCCCGGTCGGAACCCCGCCCCCGCCAGGGGGCACCATCCGCTTCCTCCCACTCGCCCTTAAACCAGACCGGTCGCCTCGCCCGACAAGGCCCGGACTCGACCGTGCAGGGCGGGGCCAAGCCTGAATCGGCAACGACGCTTCGAAGAGAAGCGATGCAGCATCGATCCGCGCCGGGCCTGGCATCCAACAAAGCGCGCCGTGCCCCGAGTGCTCGCATCGGCTATCCGTCGCCCTAAACGCTGCCCCGTTCAACATCGATGCTTTACTCGCATGCCCACACGCACACGCGACCCTTTTGACACTCACAAAACCCGGCGTTCCAACGCCGTCCGTACATTCCACACACTCCGTCCATTCCACCAACGCACTCCCTGTTACACACCACACCTCTCGCGCACACTCGCCGTTCACACTCCCTTAACACACCTCGCGCACCGTCTTGCGCACTCTCCCCCGGTACGTACTCCGTACCACTCACCATGGGCGTGCACTCTTGCATCCACCCACTAACGCGCTCAGATGGGCTCTCCCACACCCGCGCCACGACCAACTCAGGTGTGCTTCCTCGCACACGTTCCACCACCACCTTACTCTCCGTGTCACACTCCGTACACCCCGACGTGCATTCTCGCTCACACTCGGTTTCACTCTCGCGCTTCGTAACACACTCACCCCTTGACGCACACTTTTTTTTCACACGCGTGCCATTTCCACTCACACGGGACCCTTCACCAACGCAAAGGATTAACCAGTGCTTCCTCGATCCCAATCGCGCGACAATTCTCTTGTCGTCAAACATCCTCCTGCAAAATCTCCCCGCACAATACACAGCACGACTCACCTGGGGGATTCCCTTCTCCATGCGCACCTGCAAATCTTTATAAGGATTAGCAAGTACGGCATCAGGATGTGCATTCAGACTTTGAGCAGTATCCATTTCTCCCTGCAATTCCCGGGCTACCTCTGTCGTCTCTTCAATTTTAATTCCCAGCACTTTTGCTTTCTCTTTATTCACCACGACGACCGCTGGCTTTAATAAAATTCCCTCTTCTACCTCAACGGTCGCCGGCTGCCCTTTACCCCGGGTCGCGATTTCTACCCCGGTCCAGTTACCCGTGCTTTTCTCCACTTCGCTCAACCAGTGCTCCTCGACCCGCTTTACCTCGTCGTGCACCCTTGGGACCCTTTCGCTCAACCTGCGGTCTCTGTCCCTCTCCAACCCCTCATTAATTTATTTGGCTTGGCCAACCATGCCCCCCAGTTTGTCCCCAAATCCGCTTCCGAATCCCTTAAATTTGCTTCCGAGCCCCTCCAATTTGCTTCCGAGTCCCTCCAATTTGCTTCCGAGCCCCTCAAATTTATTGTTTAACCGTTCACCGGTACCCCTCGCTTCGTCCCTCATTTCTCCCATTTTGGCTTCTAGCCCCATATTCGCCATTAGTATGGCTGCATTAATCTGCGCCATGAGGTCCCGCACATCAATTCCCCCTATTTGCGCAGCTACCCTGCGCTCGTGCGAGCTGCCACTTTGTGCGTCTGATACCACATGCGCGAGGGCGCCATTTTGTGCACCTGAAACCCCCTCAACCACATTGCCATTGTTCTCCTCCTCCATTTCTTCCCTGTGGTCCTGGGTTACCCCTAACCCCTCTTCTAGTTCACCCACCTGCATCCGATCGCCTTGATTGTCCATGGCACGACTTCCAAATTTAAGATTTTAAATAAAACAAAATTTCTTTTTGGGCCACCCGTAATTTTGAGCACGCTATTCGCGCTCCAGGTCCGAATCTCACTCCCAGGCACCAATTGTTACGGGACCGCGGCGAGGATGTTGTTTGCCGAGC